>NW_021964143.1:95000-252500 GCF_902167405.1 Gadus morhua | reverse complement strand
TAAATGTCAGCCAACATACAGTTGGTATACACATTTGAAATTCATAATTATATCACTATGCAAATGAGAGTATAGCTAATTCATGGTCATTTTTAAGGTGCAGTAATTTCACACTTTTACACAATTCAATTAGGCCTACTGTATGGTATGTTAGATAACAACAGTAAGAGCTCAAATTAGAGCAATTCTCATGCACTGGTTAGCCATGGTTGTAAACAGTTCATTAAATTATTTTGAGTAGATTTTGTCCTTGTTTAGCATGTGCTATTGCTACTATAGATATACAAAGGACAACTTTTCATTTTTGTGTTCTATTTTTTCATACTGTTATTAAAACTGATAAACCTACTCAGCTTTCCATGATTGTTGATAATCGTTATACTCTTAAATCAGCGGGTGGTAGACCGCTGCGTTGTGGTGCGACACCCCATTATCGCCACACACGTACACGTACCGGTGGGACGGGTTTGTACGAGGCTGGGAGGGAATCATCACAGTATACCCACTACAATAAAATAGACTACACCACTGGTTACTCCTCTGTCGTGCATTGCCTTTGCGGTTGCTTTGTAATGATCATTTAATGTATGAATCTGTGAAATGGTGCAGCCATGAAATTCACAGTAGACACGATTAGTGTTAATTGTTCTTCATTACGCTTTTTCTCAGGCGCTTTGGTACATTTCTCAGATCAGAATTGAAATTTGCAAAACAGTAAGTGCATTTCTCAAAACAATTCGTACAAATAGCAAAACACCATGGATTTAATGCCAAAGCACTTCTCTTGCTCAAAATCCTTAGTTTGTTTCTCATCCTTAGTTTGTTTCTCAAAAGTAAATGTCTGTGTCAATGAACATGTCAGTGCCATCACAATGACAAGTCCTTGTGTCATTGTGTACGGATAAGACTTAGTCATGTTGTCAATATAACAGTGTACTCTGGAGGGATGTTCTGATGTAAACTATGGCTAAAGTTTTGAAGACAATTATTGTCAATTGTTAAGTTACACCTTAGTGTATGTGGGAGATTGATTGCAAGAGACTGGACAAGATTCACATTTACGCCTTGACTGTTTGTACTGTAATTTGTTGACAGACCATGTCATTGCTAGAAATGTGAACATAGGAAAATCTCCTTAGCGTAAACTGTGCATGCATTGCTGTAGGAATTACAGTGCAGTCTTCCTACACCTCCTGACGTTCCTGTCTGTTGGGCCACAAATTCTCAGGCAGCCTCACTCCTCTTCCTCTTCTTCTTCTCTCTGGCTGTTGACCCTGTCCAATTCCTTGTCCTTCCATTGTCAGACAATGTAACATTGTGTTGTGCTCAAGCTATATACTTGCCAGTTCATGGTTCAGGAAGATTCAGGACAGATTTAGAAAAAAAAGTCTAATGGAAATGTATAGAAATAAGGTTGACATATTATGACAACTTGTTCAACCATTTTGCATGTAAAGACTTATGCAATGAACTAATGCCTAAATGTTGTGGGGGTGAGTCTATTCAATAGAGACCCATTACAATGCATTTTGATCAACATGACATAAGCAATTGATAATGTAGGAAAGAGCAGAGAATTGTAAATGATCATTTGCATGAATGTACCAAAGCATTTGCAACTTGTTCGAAGAAATGAGAAAATGCTTTTTTTGATGTGCACAAGTGACACAATGATGTGGAGATTGAACGGGTAGTTTTGGGAATTTCAATTCTGATCTGAGAAATGTACCAAAGCGAGTGAGAAAAACTGTAAGCATACATACTGTGAGTGCATTACTGTTGTGTGTGGTTTCCTGTTCCACCCACACCACATCCTGTGTGAGGAGGTGATACCTACCTGGGCCGTGTGAGTGCCTGCACGCGAGGAACACCTCGTCTTCACCAGACAGCTGAGGACGCCATCTTAGGACGCCACCAACAGAGAGCCTCAGAAGAAGACCTTCAACTACCTAACCACCTCTAAATAAAGAGAGAGACACACACACACACACACACACACACACACATATACACACAGACACGCACACACACACACACACACCGAACTGTTGGAAGGGGAAGTACTTGAGAGAGAGAGAGAGAGAGAGAGAGAGAGAGAGAGAGAGAGAGAGAGAGAGAGATTAAAATTAAAATATCGGAACAAGTGAATGGTTAATCGTCCTGGGGATTAATTGTTCGAGTTTGAGATCTTACACAAAACCAGTTTCATATCAAAAGGAAAGACAGCGAAGCTAAGCACTGCTTCGGGACCACTATAGTTCTAGTTCCGGTTCTATATATAGTTCGGACCGAGACGCTCTGTCTGCTCTGTCCTGTGTGTGTGTGTGTGTGTGTGTGTGTGTGTGTGTGTGTGTGTGTGTGTGTGTGTGTGTGTGTGTGTGTGTGTGTGTGTGTGTGTGAGTAGAAAGTCTCTCTCTCTCTCTCTCTCTCTCTCTCTCTCTGACGCTCTTTTTTACAGCTCTGGTTACACAGATAAACACACACACACACACACACACACACACACATTAACATACACACACATTAACATACACATGTCCGTTCTTTGGCCTGCGGGAGACAGTTTTCCATATTTTTATTGAGTGCCCGAGACTCACTGTTTTTTTCTCTCTTTTAACTTTGGTTTTTAGTCTGTTGAATGTGTTTTTTCTGAAAAAGTTTTTATCTTTGGGGCTGGATACAAAAAAAGTAATATTTTTAAGTGGCAGCTAGTAAATTATCTCTTAGGAGATGCGAAAATGGCCGTGTACATCAGCCGGAGAAATGAGGTGGAGGGCAGAGCAGGGCATGAGGCCCCTCCTGTGTTCCTCTGTAACGCCAGAGCCAGAGTCTGGCTGGAGTATACGTTTTATAAGGCGTTTGCGGATGTAGATGCTTTTAAACAGCGCCCGTGTTACAATAATATTATTTGCTTTGTTGAAAATGATGAGTTGCACTTTGCACAGGATTTTGTTGGATAAACCAACAATTTTTAAAGACTGAACAAATAGCACTTTTCCTGATGTATTGTACTCTCGGTTGATTGTAAAAAAAAGTGTTTTTGAAAAATCTAAATCAAATCTCTCTCTTTCTCCGTGTTTACGAATTGCAAACTGTAATTCATCGGGCTGTGGCTGTGGTCACATGATGGAGGAGGAGACCGGAGGGGAGGAGGTCCTGGCCGACCCCCCCCCCTCCCTCCTGGGGGCGCCCCTCTCCGTCCAGGAGTGCTTCGCCCTGCAGGGTACGGGGCTTTGAGTGTCCCTGCGTCCGCCCCCTACATGAGAGGGGTCAATGCTATTGCTTATTAGCCACCGGTTAAAGGGGTGATTATGGTTCCACATCGACGCAGCGAAGACCCCGCAGACGCTTCCAGGCAGTCGTGAACCTGCTTCGGTTCTGCGGCGGCTTTTAGCGAGCGGACCAATCACAGCCCTCGCTGCTGTGTCGCCTCGACGGAGGGTTAACGTATCGGGGAGGCGCGCGTCAGGCCCTTGCTGTGGACGCAAGGAGGGTCCGCGAGGACGTGAGGGGTCCGTAGACCCTCTTGGGCTGCGTCGACGTGGGACCACGATCAGCCCCTAACAGATCCTTGGTTGGTCGAACCCCCCTCCCCCCCCCAGACCACGGGGCTGGGGGGGCGGGGGTGGTGGACCCCCCCCCGGTGGCCCTGCTGAAGCGGGCGGGGGCCGTCCCCCTGGGGGGCCCCAACACCAGCGAGCTCTGCATGTGGTCCGAGTCCCACCGCCACCTAGACGGAATCCCCCGGGACCCCCACCACCTGGAGAGGGTCCCGGGGGGCAGCTCAGGTCTGTGCACACACTCACACTGCAACATGTTTGCACACATATTACAACATGTTTGCATGCACGCACAAGAATGCACACACACACACACACACACACAGACACGAATGCATGCACACGAATGCACACACACAAACACACACACACACACACACACACACACACACACACACACACTACAACATGTTAGCGCACACACTCAAAAATGCTTGAACAGACACAACTACACACACAAACACACACACACTCACTCATTCACTCTAAAGCCTAGTCTTGACACACACTAAAGCCTACTCTGGACACACACACAAACACACACTCTAAAGCCTACTTGACACACACTGCTGAGTTCTTCAAGGAAAGTGATCGAATCCAAAGGAATAGCTTTAAAGAGACTTTATTTAGTATAAAGTATTTTCGGTATGGTAAACTGATAATAGGAGAGATTGAAGATGTATCTAAGCAGGTGCAAGCGTCTCCTAGCTGATCAAAAACATTAACCCATGTATGTCTAATAGCTGCCAAGAAGATTCTGAAGACTTGCTCGATATGTAGGATGTTATGGTCTGAACAGCGTGGTCCGGAAGGAGTGGGAGGAGCCAGTGTGACGTAACCCTCGGCTTCCTCACCTGGTCTGTGGTGCTGCCTTCTGTGGCTAAAGTATTTATTGCAGCCTTCAGTAAGGTCTTGCTCCCCTTGTGGCTATGTATGGTATTTACGGCTTATATGTATGGTCCTACTCCCTAGTGGTTAAGTGAGGGAAATACAGCTTGTGTTCTTAAAATACGTAACAATACATACACACACACACACACACACACACACACACACACACACACACACACACTAAAGCCTACTCTTGACACACACACACACACACTCTAAAGCCTACTCTTGACTCTTGACTAAAGCGTACCCCCCTAAAGGGATCCTGCACATGCGTGACCCGGGGATGGAGGCAGCCTGGGCGCTCCTCGACCACTGTTACATGCAGCAGAGATGAAGTCTCCAGTAAGAAGCAGCCCTCCCCTGCGGTGAGTGTCCCCCGTCAGGGGGAGAAGGCCGCCCGCTGGGGGCCGGGTGATCGGGGCGGCCTCGGACCTCGGAGGCAGTATTCGTATGGCCTGTTTCTTCAACGGCCGTGAAACGACTAAAGGTAAGGGAGCACACACACACACACACACACACACACACACACACACACACACACACACACACACACACACACACACACACACACACACACACACACACAAGCTGTGTGTGTGTGTGCAGAAGCTGATTTCATACCTCTCCCCCCCCCCTTATGGGATGTTAAAGTGGCCTTTAAACGGAGCCGGAAACTAAAAGGCACTCTCTTTAAATGTCTTGCACACACACAATCATAAACACATGCTCTAACGTACATGCATGCACGCACACACGAAGAAGCACACACATTTGTTGGATTATTTACACTGCAGTTTCTCTGACTGGACTTTGAAAGGATAACATCGTTATGACATAATCAATGCTGAATGTGTACAATGTCAATGTGTCTGAGCTCAGCTAATACTCATAATGCAGATCCAACAGAGATAGTGAGGATAAGAGACTCTCCCTCTCCCTCCATCCCCCCTCTCCTCCCTCTCTCCCCCCATCTCTCTTTCCTTTGCTCCCCCCCTCCCTCTCTCCCCCTCTTCCTCTCTCCCTCTCTCCCCCGCTCCCTCTCTCCCCCGCTCCCTCTCCCCCCCCTCCCTCTCTCCCTCTCTCTCCCGTCCCTCTCTCCCTATCTCCCCCTCTCTCTCTCTCCCTTCTTTCTCCCCCTCTCCCTCTCTCCCCTTCTCCCTCGTACCAGACGTCTCCGTGATGAGCGGCCGACCGCTTGGCGTATCCCTGGCGACCCCGCTGACCTCAGTGGCGGCAGCGCCCCCTCCCTCCCCCCTCCCCCCGCCCCTCTGGGCCTCCCTCCCCCCCTCTCTCACGGCGGGTGTGTTGCGTCTCGTGTCGTGATTATCCCGACGTCTGCGTCTGTGACAGGTCTCGTTGCCGTGGGTTACAGCGCCGCGGCTGCTGGCTCTGTTTGTGTCCGTCTGCCAGCGAGTGAGACGGCTCTGTGGTCCAGATGTGGTGCTCTGCTGCGGGGGGGGGGGGTCTGCAGGTCGGGGTCATCGGGGGGGGGGGGGGTCTGCAGGTCGGGGTCATCAGGGGGGGGGTGGTTCTCCTCTCGGGGGCTTTGTGCCGAGCCTTGGGGGCTTTGAGTCGTGTGCTGCACGGCACCAGCTCTGGTGTGTGTGACCGGCGCACTCGGGGTCACGTGTGTGCTCCGTGAGTCGCTCGGGGTCACTTGTGTGTCGACGTCCCGCCTTGATCGTCCCCGGATCCGTCCACCGACTCCTCGGTCCGCACCTTAACCCTCGTCCGGAGTCCGGACGCCGACTGCAGCGACTTTGCCGACTTCCTCTGCGTCGTTCTCTTCGTCCCGGTCCTGGGTGTCTGGTCCCGTTGACCTCCATGGCGAGCGTGTCCGCGTGGCTGACGAGGAGCCCGGGGAGGATCCAGTGGATCTCCAAATCTGGGGCGGTGGTGGACTCGCACGGAGGGCGATGGGCTCGGAGGGACGTTTGTGAGCATGTTCGTACATTGAAGAACAGATTCATTGATCGGTGCGTACACTACGTTGTACGCACTTATTGTACGTTGCATGTCCTGGAACTTAATGTATGCATTTATTGTATGTTGTACGTCCTGGAACTTAATGTATGCACTTATTGTATGTTGTACGTCCTGGATCTTAATGTAGGCACTTATTGTTATTTTGTACTCACTATATTCAGAGAGTGTGTGTGTGTGTGTGTGTGTGTGTGTGAGTGTGAGTGTGTGTGTGTGTGTGTGTGTGTGAGTGTGTGTGTGTGTAACCCTCTAGGGCAGTAGAGTACTCAGATATGGACTAGTGACTAGGTTTGTATGGAGGGTAATAATAAAGTGCCAACACAATGATTAACTGCAGCCATAGGTTACTTTTAATTTGACTGTATTCAACTTTGTAAGAAAAAATAAAATAGATTCTCAGTGCAATCAAGAATAATCAACAATTTTCACAGTTTAGACCATAACATTAGGTAAGAAACAACTCTCTTTAAACACCATTAAATGTCAAACAAATGTCCATAAGAACGAATAAAAATAAGAAGATAAATTCCTTGAAAATGTATTATAGTACATGGGTCTGGTAATAACACTCTTCATGGCCATATTGGATATCATCAAAATCCTCAACATACTGTTGTAAGGTGGCTTGAAAGGACTGATAACTCAGTGTCTCTGTGACAGTTATAGTATCTCTTTGTCTCACTCGTTCTCTCTCTCTCTCTCTCTCTCTCTCTCTCTCTCTCTCTCTCTCTCTCTCTCTCTCTCTCTCTCTCTCTCTCTCTCTCTCTCTCCTGTTTAACATGATAAACCATGAAATTAAGAAATTTTTAAGATCTTCCATAGGGTTAGCTAAGGAGGATTTAGATTTGTTATTTTAAATGTATATTAAATACCAACTGATGGTAAATCACATGTTTTTTATGCCACAATATTTGCATATTTTCAGACATAAGGTCTTCAGGTCTATTATACACTACTTTCTGTCATAATCCTAACAAGGAACCTGATTGAAAGAACAAGAGGTCTATGGGATAATGTTGCATGTTGTAAATGACTTTAAACAGAATCTTGGTTCCTTGTGTTCTCTTGGGAACCAAACTGTAGCAGAACATGTTCAGTTATTAAAGATATGTTCACACCTGTTCATCATTTGTAATGTCTGCTTCTTCTATGATTTTAGTCCTTGCATTTATTGTGTACATGTAAGGGACTATTTTTCTTTTATAATTGTTAATGAAGAATATTTGCAATAAACAACTCAACACAAGGTTCTCATATGTTCAGCCGATGGTTCTTCCCCTTTCTTCAGTTTAACTCTTTTAAGCTGAGCAGATGTTTCTCCAGATCTTTCATTGGTTCCCAGCAGCCCCGTGTGTGTGTGTGTGTGTGTGTGTGTGTGTGTGTGTGTGTGTGTGTGTGTGTATGCATGGCCTTGTACTAACCTATTTAAATGGCATTCAAATAGGTGGCAATCATTTATATCTCAAACATTACAGGTATATCAAATGTAGATCAGTGAGGTACTCAGGGATTAAAATCAACTTGAGAATGTATTAATTCAACTGATTTAAAAAAGACATATTTTTTTACATGTGTTACATGTGTAAGATGAGCCATGCATAATCAAATAAAACAAATCCCTATACCACACACATGGGTTAACATAAAGAGGTGACATGCATGAGCATAATGACCATCACTTCTCCTGAGACAATCACCATGTCTTCAAACAATCGACAACAATAGCACTGTCTGTGATCGTGGAACCCATTCATACAACAGGCAGTGTTTGACTCTAACTATAGCATCAAATAGTTAACTTTAACCCATAAGTCAAGTCAGAGCAGTGGTTTGTTACCAGTAGAGCTCTGGTCCAGACAGTGTTTTTTTACCAGTAGAGCTCTGGTCCAGACAGTGGTTTGTTACCAGTAGAGCTCTGGTCCAGACAGTGGTTTGTTACCAGTAGAGCTCAGGTCCAGACAGTGGTTTGTGACTAGTAGAGCTCTGGTCCAGACAGTGGTTTGTTACCAGTAGAGCTCTGGTCCAGTCAGTGGTTTTTTACCAGTAGAGCTCTGGTCCAGACAGTGGTTTGTTACCAGTAGAGCTCTGGTCCAGACAGTGGTTTGTTACCAGTAGAGCTCTGGTCCAGACAGTGGTTTGTTACCAGTAGAGCTCTGGTCCAGACAGTGGTTTGTTACCAGTAGAGCTCTGGTCCAGACAGTGGTTTGTGACCAGTAGAGCTCTGGTCCAGACAGTGGTTTGTGACCAGTAGAGATCTGGTCCAGACAGTGGTTTGTTACCAGTAGAGCTCTGGTCCAGACAGTGGTTTGTTACCAGTAGAGCTCTGGTCCAGACAGTGGTTTGTTACCAATAGAGCTCTGGTCCAGACAGTGGTTTGTTACCAGTAGAGCTCTGGTCCAGGTGAGTTAATGAATAACTGGTCTGCTGTTGGACCAGGAAGCGGTTGCCGCCCACCTGAACACGGACAGATTTTGCCCTACCGCTCATCTTTTCCTGCGCTGAAACTTTTGGCGCCAGCCGCCCGGCAGCGGCAGCAGTAGCAGCCGCTTTAAGAACGCCTGGCCCTTCACACTGCCGCGTGAACCCTCCGGCAGCGAGGAGGTTATCAGGGCGGCTGCCGCGCGGCGGTGTGCTAGCAGCTTTAGCGGGCAACTACAGTGGGCTGTAGTTGCTGTGAAGTAGATTAATTAATAAATGCTGTCAATTAGAGTCCAGCAACGACAGGCACTGAACAACTTACATTTTTTTGCTGCAAAGACATTACATGAACGTTATTTTAATGGTTGCTGCTGTGACAGGTAAAGTAATTAAGTAATTAAGAATCAAACCCCAGAATGCTTCAAGCAAAACCAATGAGAATATTTTCACAAGGCACAAATCAGTTACCTTTAAGCAAGGCATTTATTCAGATAAATAAAGCCTCAATAAATAAAGCCTTGTATAAATAAGAAAAGCCTTTTATGAAGTCTAAAGACAAATAATCTTCTGACATTCAGTTTGTGTGTGTGTGGTGTGTGTGTTTGTGTTTGTGATGAGCAATCATTGCAAGCCAATGATTGGTCAGAATTAAAACATGTGACACCGTTTTTCCAGCTAATATAGCAGGGCTGAAGGCTGAGAGAAGAAGCCCTGGAAGCTGTCAGAGAGGAGCCATGGACACTGTCTCTGAACCGGACCATGCACTCACTATGGAACCTGAGGACAAGTCTTTGGACCCGAGGAAGACCAGCCACAGAAGATTTGGTAGGTGACCTTTTTAGAGCATTTAAAATAAATAAACCACTCAAAGAAATATTTTCATGTAGGCCTATTATGTTTATGTATTACTGTATAACTGTATGTATGAATGTATTACTGTGTAACTGTATGTGTGTACATGTCAATAATCCGGGAATAATAACAAGTATGCTGGAGACCAGTTGTTCTGCTTAAGTGTGTTCATAATTCAACACGAGAGCTACAGTACTTCTGATGTTTCTTCTAGATGGGGAGGGATTCTGCAGACCGTAGGAAGAGTGTCTGGACTGTGAATGACAGTCAGATTTTATATTTTATTCATAATAACCAAGATGGGATAATGTTATAAATTACTTAAGACTGAATCTTGATTTTTTGTGTTCCGTTTGTTACCAAGCGGCCGCAGAACATGTTCAGTTATTAAAGATACGTGCTCACCTGTTGATGTTTGTAAAGTCTGCTGCTTCTATTGTTTTAGTCCTCGTGTTAATTGTGTACATGTAAGGGACTATTATTCTGTCTTATTTGTTAATGAAGGATAATTGCAATAAACGACTCATTGGATCCAACTGAATGTTCTCGTGTGTTTAGCCGATGATTTCTCGTTTTATTAGTTAATAATGCTTCCATAAGTGCCGTAAGAAAAATGATTAATAGAACAACAAATGTTTATCCGATATTATTCTTGGACCTCCTCCCTGGGTTTTGGTTGGGGGGGGGGGGTGTGTCTCAGTCTATGTCGGTTGTAGAAAGAAACCAAAGACAGAAGGCCGGACACACTCTCTCTGTCTCTCTTTCTCTCTCCCAATCTCTCCCTCTCTCGCTCTCTCTCTCCCCATCTCCATCTCCCTCCCCCCCGTTTCCCTCTCCCCCCTCCCCCCTGTCTCCCTCCCCCCCTCCCTCTCATCCCCCTCCCCCCCCCGTCTCCATCACCCCCCCCCTCTCCCTCTCCCCCCCCTCACAAATACTATTTCAATATTCTATTACTATTTATTTTATTTATTTAGATTCATAAAATCGTCTGGAGGCACTCACAGCTTTTGCCCGTGATAATATATATTATATGATATCGATATCTTTGTATGATGTGATATTATTGAGACATAGAGCTCCAGGACTCCCGCCAGAGCGCCCGGAGTGTTCTAGAACATTTACAGAACACGGCCAAAGGCTGTGTGCGCCTCGCCATTGTGATACATCCACTGTAAACGGAGCTCATGGTACTGTGGCCTCAAGCTGCTCTGGGCCACACCCCCACCCTCCACCTTGACCCGCCTCTAAAAACGGAACGTTTGTGGAGAGCTCATTGTCATCTCGTAGCGGCTGTAATTCTGCACCACGGCTGAATTTCTTGAACGTCTTTAAGTACTGTATTAAGGGCCCACTAACACCTATACATAAGCATTCATAAAGTAGCATGCCATGGGACCTTTAATGTCTTCTCTTTTCTGCGCTTTTGAACTTTTCTGCGACATTTACATTTTAAATTTAGGGCGTTTAGCAGACGCCTACAATAAGTCAAAGAAGAAAGACGACAATATATCTCTGCTGGTACAGTAAGGATGTTCATAGAACCAAGTGCCAATGGTCGTGGTCTGTAAATGTTCTAGAAAACTCTGGGTGCTCCGGCGGGAGTCCTAGAGCTCTATATCGAAATAATATCACATTAGACGTAGATATCTATATCATATAATATATTTTATTACGGCCAAAAGCTGTGTGTGCCTCCAGACAATATTATGAATCTGAAACAACCGAGTCGGGTTCTCCGACGTCTCTGGTTCTTCCATGTCCACATCAATCTATCAATCTGAAGTGGACTGAACCACGACATGGCGGAGAAAGGGATTGTTACCCGCGATTGTCTCCCGCCGGAGCCCCGCTGTCGAGGCACCGACACCTCGGCGCTGCCCGCTGGTGGTGCTTTGAGAGAGAGAGAGAGAGAGAGAGAGAGAGAGAGAGAGAGAGAGAGAGAGAGAGAGAGAGAGAGAGAGAGAGAGAGAGAGAGAGAGCGTGAGCGAGGTATAAAACTCTTTCTATTTAGGCCTATTCGGCACATTGAACCGTCGTCCTAATGCGCCTCCTTTTTGTAAAGACGCTTTGAAAGCCTTTGGGCTTTGAAAGCCCTTCGGACCAATGGGTTCCGTTTTCGGAACATTGAACCGTCGGCATAGTGGTATGTCGATCTAATGGGAAATATTTCGGACCATTGAGACGTCGGAACAATGAGGTGTCGGAATTACGGGCAGGCCCCCCAGATAACCCCAGAACACGATAAAGACTGTTCGGATGTTGACGCTCAGGGTTGTTTAGGCTGGATGTGCGCCACAAGCCCTGGACCGATCCAAAGGGGTTTCCTATCAACCAAGCCAAAGGCAAAGCCGGGCTTATTTCGCTTAGCCTTGCTACTTCCAGCTAGAGTTGAGTTCCATTAACCTGACTTAAGGGAACCTCCGCTAAGTCACCACGGCAATTTATCAGACCAAACTAACCTGCTCGGTACCAGGCTACTGTCAGGCTTTCTTGAACGGTGTTTCAGAGAAGTCCATCTGTCGGAAACAAGTGTACCATCAGAAGGTTCCGCCAAGCCAAGTCGTAAAAGATTTTTTCATGAATGTACATATATGAAGTGCAAACAGCTTATATTTCACTAAGGGTCTAGGATTAAATGTTGCAAATTAAAATCTTCTCAAAACATTTTTATACAAATCTATGTATTCTATCAAATTTATGAACCAGCAGTTGAGTGAGTGGTCTAGCATTTGCCCTGTAGAGCGGGTGTTTTTCGAATTCAAGTCCTGAATACGCCGTTGAATTCTTGGTGTTGACTTACTTTTGTAATTTCCTTTATATCAGAGAAATTAGGCCTAAAAATTGACTTTTTACATAATAAATATGTCTTACAATATCCCTACAACCAAAATGTAACTTGCAAAAACCCATAGTAATGTTGATGTTAATATTAATGTCACTGATTTTCTCGGCAGGTATACGGTCAGTCCAGTGGTTAATTTGAGCCGGATCCCGCCAGTACAAGATCTGGCACCTCTTAATTTTGCCCTCCCTGTGTTCCGGTACTTATTTGGGCAGATCCGGTACCTCTCATAAAAAAATGAAAAAAATAATTTACAGAACATATCCCAAGAATTGTATGTTGTTTATTAAGATTTAACGTAATTTGAAAGTGTCTGAGATCTGTTGACGCACTGAAAAGCTGCGGGCCAACAAACCACCCCTGACTCTTCCGAAATTCGCCGCATCTGATGAGCAAGCAGAGAGGAAAAAACGGTTACCATGCATGACCGCATGCGTGTGCGGCACGCACAAGTTAATAGAAATTATTAATTATATATCACAGAGCAGGATTGTGAATGTTTAGAATATCTCATGTCAATTTACAATAGGCAAAATGTGTCAGCGTTGGCTCACTAACTCTTTTTAATTATGATATTAATCTTGCGCGCCTCCTCTTTGCAACGGAATTTGTTTAAGATATAAAACCATTTAATTGAACATACACTAAAATTGATATTTTCGTTTTTAAATAAATATTTGGAAACGAAAGTTCATGTTTCCCGCAGTGTGCCTCTCTTGTATTGAGCGGGTCTGCAGGAAACAGGACCACACTCTGCACAACCAAGTCGGTAAAAAAGTCACGGTCGCGCACGACTCCGTATTCAACGCTATCCAAGCGTCCGTGGTGATGGCGACTTTCTCCGCTAAGGACAGGATCTCACGGAGGGAGGCTGTTACTTCGCTGTACATTTTCTCCAGCCGCACAGTCCTAGTTTGGCAACATGGCACTGTGTAATCCGCCTCGAGAAATGCGATCATATCGCGGAAGACTACGTCACGTCTCTGGCAAAGGCTGCCATATTTAAAATAGCATGCATATGTATCAGTTATATTCTCAATTTAATTGACAGAGCATCCCTACAAAGTATTTAGGTTAACTATATAAGAGACTAGGTTTAGTGTGTGTCTGACAGGGGGTGTGCCATCACGATGGTGGCCCTCCATCCTGATGTCAGCCATCACGACGGACGATGACATCGTCCATCGGCACAACCCCAGTAGGCAGTGTATTTGTTTTTGTTCCATTACCTCTAACCCCCGTACTAAGTCGGCGGATCCACCCCCCCTCTGTGTTCCGGGACCCCCCACTTTACAAATTAAGCACTGGGCCAGTCAATTTAGAATATTCAAAGGAATGGAAAATAAATGGCATGAAAAGTACATTGATTTCTCCAGTAATCCTTCCTATTCTACTAACTGCGTGGGGATTGAACCCCAGACGACCGGGTGCAAGTCCGACCCGCTACCTCGAGACTAGCTCCCTATTTATGCATCCATGGTCCATATTCAATTAAAATATGCATTCAACCGATCAGCGATTTTTTGCCAGGTAGCCTCCCTGTATCTATGAATGGTTACGGTGGTCCCTTTTTGAGTTATTATATCCTTGTACTCCTCATAGACCTCCACAAGCAGCTTCTGTTCCCCGCTGGAAAAGATCCCGTTCGGTCCTTTTCGGACATTTGATCCATGATTCGACATTCACGGGTGGCACGGAGAGAGAGACCCCCTCCAGCTAAATGACCCCTCTCCATCGAGAGACTACAAACACACAAAGAGAGAGAGACCCCCTCCAGCTAAATGACCCCTCTCCATCGAGAGACTACAAACACACAGAGAGAGAGAGAGACCCCCTCCAGCTAAATGACCCCTCTCCATCGAGAGACTACAAACACACAGAGAGAGAGAGAGACCCCCTCCAGCTAAATGACCCCCCTCCATCGAGAGACTACAAACACAGAGAGAGAGAGAGAGAGACCCCCTCCAGCTAAATGACCCCTCTCCATCGAGAGACTACAAACACACAGAGAGAGAGAGAGACCCCCTCCAGCTAAATGACCCCTCTCCATCGAGAGACTACAAACACACAGAGAGAGAGAGAGACCCCCTCCAGCTAAATGACCCCTCTCCATCGAGAGACTACAAACACACAGAGAGAGAGAGAGACCCCATCCAGCTAAATGACCCCTCTCCATCGAGAGACCACAAACACACAGAGAGAGAGAGAGACCCCCTCCAGCTAAATGACCCCTCTCCATCGAGAGACTACAAACACACAGAGAGAGAGAGAGACCCCTCCAGCTAAATGACCCCTCTCCATCGAGAGACTACAAACACACAGAGAGAGAGAGAGACCCCCTCCAGCTAAATGACCCCTCTCCATCGAGAGACTACAAACACACAGAGAGAGAGAGAGAGACCCCCTCCAGCTAAATGACCCCTCTCCATCGAGAGACTACAAACACACAGAGAGAGAGAGAGAGACCCCCTCCAGCTAAATGACCCCTCTCCATCGAGAGACTACAAACACACAGAGAGAGAGAGTTTTGCAGTAGCGCTAGATTGGAAAACTCCAGCATGATTTCATCGAGGTCACAGTTCTTTAAAACCTCTGGGGGTATGCCATCTGGCCCAGCACTTTTTCCAGCTCTCAGTGTGCCTTTCGCCTGGGCTAGCTCAGTGACAGTGAATGGACCATCATCGATGTCTAGGTTCCGGAGGACAGGTGGAATTTCTTCCTCTGCCCCATCTGCTGTTGAACCCAGAAGGCTTCGGAAGTGGTTGAACCAGGTTGCCATCCTCTCCTCAGGGCTGTGACCTTCAACCTGCCCCTCCTTTGTCCTTTTCCGCCCAGTAATTTCGTTGAGGACCCTCCAGGCTTCCCCATACTGTTTTTCGCCTTGCGCAGCCTGCACCCTTCGCACCATCTCCATCAGTTCCTCCCCCTTGATGTTGTCGTAGGTACATAACGGCCAGTGATGTTCTATGGTGAGGTGTACATTATGTTCAGATCACAGCACGGCTCAAGCCTCATCCCCATGTATACACTAATGACAACTCCTCAGCTCACATCAGCTGACCAGAGTTACATAACATATAACAAACAAAACATACTAGTAGTTAACAGCTCAACCCCTAACCCTCACATCAGCTGGCAAGAGCTACATAATATATAACAAACATAACATACTAGTAGTTAACAGGTCAACCCCTAACCCTCACATCAGCTGGCCAGAGCTACATAACATATAACAAACATAACATACTAGTAGTTAACAGGTCAACCCCTAACCCTCACATCAGCGGGCCAGAGTTACATGACATATAACATGCATAACGATTTGTGTGTTCTTTTTCGATACCGGTCCAACTGGTCGTGGACCATCCCTTACATATTAAACAACCCCAAGACACAGTTTGAAAAGGGTGAAAACTGACCTGAGAGTTTCCAATGTACAGTGTGGACTCCGCAGTCCAGCAGAGAGCTGCTTCACACCTGAATCCTTCAGATCATTGGTACTCAAGTCCAGCTCTCTCAGACTAGAGGAGTTGGAGCTGAGAACTGAGGCCAGAGCTTCACAGCATCTCTCCGACCGATCACAGCCCTTCAGCCTTCACACAAAATAAGAGGTTAGGAAATGTGATTAAAATAACTTACATCTTCAACTTATTACATAATGAAGAAATTGGGTGCAACATGTATAACAATAACATAGTTGTTTTAAATTTGGAAAGTCGTTTTGCATATTAATATTACTTTTTGTTGCAGTATTATGTATATGATGCATTGTATTGTAATACAGGTTATCAGTTAATCTAAAGTGATATTTTGTATGTAATTAGAAGTTTTATTCCAATATTATGTAGATTGTGTTTTGAGGAGAATAAATATCATAGCGATCAGGAAAACACTAGAATTAAGAGATTATTTGTGCGCTTGGGGGTGTCAGTTGCGTGCTGCTTCACTTTACGTGAACACTTTTATGGATGTAAATCTGTTAAATGTCTTCTGATATTGAACCTTGTGGTGTAACTCTTTGACCATTGGGTAAAGCTGACCTGAGAATTTCCAGTGTACAGTGTGGACTCCCCAGTCCAGCAGAGAGCAGCTTCCCTCCTGAATCCTTCAGCCGATTGGTACTCAGGTCCAGCTCTCTCAGACTACAGGAGTTGGAGCTGAGAACTGAGGCCAGAGCTTCACAGCATTCCTCTGACAGATCAGCGCCCTTCAGCCTTCACGCAAAATAAAGAGAAGAGGTTAGGAATTGTGATTAAAATAACTTACATTTCCAACTTATTAAATTATGAAGAAATTAGGGATTTTCAATATTGGGTGTAAAGTGTAGAACTATATGAAAATTGTTGTAGGGGCGGCAGTAGCTCAGGAGGTAGAGCGGGTTGGCTGGTAACCTGAAGGTTGCCGGTTCATTCCCCGGTTCCTCCTAGCTGAGTGTTGAAGTGTGCATAAGCGAGGCACCTAACCCTAACTGCTCCCCACGATCTGCCTGTCGCCTTGCATGGTTGACTCCGCCGTCGGTGTGTGAATGTGTGCGTGAATGGTGAATGTGAGGCAACATTGTAATGCGCAGTGGCCAATGGTTAGAACAGCGCTATATAAATACAGTGTTTGAAAATTGTTTTGCATATTATTACTTTTTGTTCCAGTATTATGTATGGTATTGTAATACATGTTAATAGTTTATCCAAAAAGATGTTTTGTATATAATTAGAAGTTTTATTCCAATATTATGAATATGATGTTTTGAGGAGAATAAATATCATAGCGATCAGGAAAACACTTTGCGAGCAAGATAAGACAGCATTTAAGCACTTGGGGGTGTCAATTGTGTGCTGCTTCGCTTTACGTGCACACTATTATGGTTGTAAATCTGTTAAAAGTCTTCCGATATTGAACCTTGTGGTGTAACGGTTTGACCATTGAGTGTTACTGACCTGAGGGTTTCCAGTGTACAGTGTGGACTCCCCAGTCCAGCAGAGAGCAGCTTCACTCCTGAATCCTGCAGATCATTGATGCTCAGGTCCAGCTCTTTCAGACTAGAGGAGTTGGAGCTGAGAACTGAGGCCAGAGCTTCACAGCATCTCTCTGACAGATGGCAGGCAATCAGCCTGCACACACAATAAAGAGAACAGGTTAGGAACTGTGATTAAAATAACTTACATTTTCACCTTATTACATAATGAAGAAATTGTGGTTATTCAATATTGGGTGTATATTGTATAACTATATGAAAGTTGTTGTGTAGGGGCGGCAGTAGCTCAGGAGGTAGGGCGAGTTAGCTGCTAGGTGTGTCAGTTGCGTGCTGCTTCACTTTACGTGTGCACTTTTATGTTTGTAAATCTGTTAAATGTCTTCTGATATTGAATCTTGTGGTGTAACTGTTTGACCATTGGGTAAAACTGACCTGAGAGTTTCCAGTGTACATTGTGGACTCCCCAGTCCAGCAGAGAGCAGCTTCACTCCTGAATCCTGCAGATCATTGTGTTCAAAAATGTTCAAGTCAAGTCAAGTTTATTTATATAGCACATTTTAAAACAACAGTAATTGACCAAAGTGCTGTACACAAATTCAATATAAAAAAAACAAAAAAACAAGAAGGCTTAAAATTGCATATTAGCAACAAAAATAACAACAACAAAAGATGAAATAAAATCTTAATCTGCATTAAACGCCAATGTGAAGAAGTGGGTCTTTTTTTTAAAAAGTGGGACTTTTATGATTGGTCTAATGATAATAAAAATTATTGACTTGACTTGACTTGAACATTTTGGATCTGTAACATGCAGTCTTTGTCACGACCAGCTTCTCAGACCACAATTTATGAAGCCCCATTAACATTAATCATTCAGGACTTTTCGTTTTTACCCAGCGATATGATTGGTCGAATGATAATAACAATGATTGACTTGACTTGACTTGACTTGAACATTTTGGATCTGTAACATGCAGTCTTTGTCACGACCAGCTTCTCAGACCACAATTTATGAAGCCACATTAACATTAATCATTCAGGACTTTTCGTTTTTACCCAGCGATATGATTGGTCGAATGATAATAACAATGATTGACGTGACTTGACTTGACTTGAACATTTTGGATCTGTAACATGCAGTCTTTGTCACGACCAGCTTCTCAGACCACAATTTATGAAGCCACATTAACATTAATCATTCAGGACTTTTCGTTTTTACCCAGCGATATGATTGGTCGAATGATAATAACAATGATTGACGTGACTTGACTTGACTTGAACATTTTGGATCTGTAACATGCAGTCTTTGTCATGACCAGCTTCTCAGACCACAATTTATGAAGCCACATTAACATTAATCATTCAGGACTTTTCGTTTTTACCCAGCGATATGATTGGTCGAATGATAATAACAATGATAATGAATTGGTGTAAAATGACATGCTGATATAACAAGATAGTGTTGCATCTCTTCCACAGAGTTCTTCTGATGTTGATCTGCAGTTTATGTTTAATATTATTAATAATAATAATAATAATAATAATAACATTGAATAATATTTTATTTCAAGGCACCTTTCATGTCACCCAAGGTCGCCTTACAATTCATAAATCAATCTAGGGTCAAAAACAGCAAGAGCTGCATCGCCAACAGCATGATCAACACAAGACATAAGACCCAAGTAGGAGGGGGTAAGAACAGTGAGTAGACCCAGGTAGGAGGGGTTAAGAACAGTGACAGGGGTTGACACTAATGGTTGCCCGCTTGCCCGGGGCAAGTAAAAAAAATGTTTGGGCAAGTTGAGATTTTTTCTGGTTGCCCGAACGGGCAAGTGGATTTTGGGTGGATGTTAATATAAAAGCTATTTATTCAAATGTTTTTAGAAACTGCAGAACAACCTTTTGTTCCGCAAAACCACACAAAATAGAAGTATTTGCAATTGATCAGCGCGCTGTCTTCTCTTCTTTCGGCAAGCGAGTTAACAGACACGCATCGCTTCAGTGCGAATATAGCCCCGCCTTCTGTCACTCACTCGCAGTGCGGTCTCTGGCAGTGATTCGCTAAAGGTTAGCCAACACAGCTAGCATCTCAAGTGCAGCACCTCCGCGAACGGTTTAGGTAGAACTTAAATGGAGTAGTGATGGAGGAGTGCAGTTTGGAAGTACGTTGGATTGAGGCAAATTATCAAGGAAAGTCAAGAACACGGTTTTGGGTTTCATAACTGTGCACATGCACACAGCAATAGCGATTTTTTTTCGCGAAATTGGACCCTCACAAACTACTGTATATATTACATGAAAGCTGAGCCTCCACTTATTCCAACAGTCCAAACCATATCATTCTGTGACTAAAACTCGCAAATAACAACTTAAGAAGAAACGTCCCCTTTTCTTTTAACAACCAAAAATGAAGTATTACCTTTGTGATTTTTGTCCACAAAGTTGATTCTGATCAAATAAAACCACCATAAACAGATTATCCAGTATCTGGGCCAAATTTTGCAACTTAACATGGTGTTTTCAATCAATGAATAAGAGAAGGTTTCTTAGGAAATAGGTAAATTGCCTTCAATCAGAAAACATATTCTTCAGCGCAATCTAGTGGCCATATATTTGTTTGCGAGTGTTTGGCTTGGTGCATTCGATTGCCCTGAACTTTAAATAGAGGTGTCAAGTGTCAAAATTGTAAGATATCTACCTTTATTTGTGTCTCATAGTAAGACAGCGCTCCCAACTGATAACGACCAACTGATACTGATAATTATTTCAGGTGGAAATGTTATCTTCCACTTATGCTGTGTTCCATGGCTTTATTCACTTTAACCAAGTATTATCCCCATTCAGGGCTCCAGAGTGCGAACTATTAGGTCGCATATGCGACCTAATTTCTTTAGGTGCGAGTTAAAATTGAATGAGGTCGCTCCGGTGCTACTTGCAGGAGGACGATTGAAAAAAAAATATATCGTTTTTTATTTTTTTTATTACTCTCCCCACTCCCGCGGTTGTGGTTGATAATAAAATCTTACTTTCTGGCTCATTCCAGCGAGTCCACTACTCTCTCTCGCTCCCTGTCTCTGCCTGCCTGTCTGTCTGCACCTTTTACAGTCTATGGTCTGCACACTACACATGCACAGTCTTGCTGCGCACGCAGCACGCACAAAATAGTAAACAAAGCAGATACAATATGAAGCGGTCGATAGTCGATTATTTTAAGAAAAGAAATGTGCCAGAGGAAACAAATGAGGCTGTTGTTTAGTGGTGCAACGGTTTACGGGTTTCCCGTGATCCGTACCGTGCAACCCTCATGGTTCGTGACGCAAGTGATCCGCGGATCGGCTGATAAAAAAATAAGTTGTTTTTGAACCGGAAACCGGAACCGGAAGCGGTCATATTTATGTTTGGTTGTAGTCTTTTTGGTCGGTTCTCCATATAGAGTGGCGAAGTCACGCCCCTTCCGGTAGGGCTCATGAGACCTATGAGATCGAAAAATATGAATGGGTGTCAATGGAGAGAAAATAATTATTTTCTGGTCCCGGTCTTTATATGCCCTGGATTACACATATTCTCCACGCCAGTAGCAGGGAGCGTGACGTCACATACGAGCCGTGTAGTCTTTCTCGTTCTGTTTTCTCTACAGCCTTTATCTGAACAATTGCACAATAAACGGTCGAACTCTTTGCATGAAAAATTATCCTTTAAATCCACAAACAACATATGTGTAATCCAGGGCATATAAAGACCGGGACCAGAAAATAATTATTTTCTCTCCATTGACACCCATTCATATTTTTCGATCTCATAGGTCCCATGAGCCCTACCGGAAGGGGCGTGACTTCGCCACTCTATAAACAGTAGGGCTAGAACCGAGCGAAATGACCCTTGCAATGAGCAATGAGTCTTCCAACCGAAATCAATGGATTTACAAAATGCCAAATAAAACACGACAGAAACTGTATTTCGCTACCATACTTGATGAAAAAAAAAGAAGATGAGGATGTCTGCATTGTCTTGGGAGAGTGTAGACTCTAAACTCTCCCAAGGCAATGCAGACATCCTGAATTTAAAGTTGTAAATCCAGGGTTAGGGATTATTTACCATCCATGTTAGAAAGAAGAAGGAATAATGCCTCAGATTGCAATTTTTTTAAATATTGACTATGCTTGAAGGAAGCAGGATTATTACCAAATTTTTCACTTTATTTTGTTTTTACACATTTTAAGATTTTATTTAAAGTCACATTTGTCTCGTTATCTTTTTTGCTGTTGTTGATCCGAAAATGATCCGACCCGTGATTCAAAAACCGTGACACGATCCGAAGCGTGAGTTTTGTGATCCATTGCACCCCTACTATTGGTGGTGGTGGAGAAGGGTTAGCAGAGGAAGCGACAGTGACAGGTTGGCGAAAAAGGCGGGGGGCAGTGGGGAGAAAGGCGGGGGGCAGTGGGGAGCTTGCAGTTCCCGTGGTCACGATATGAGGGACAAGCCATGGTGTGTGTGTGTGTACTGCAGGAAATGTGGCCCATCCGTTGCAGGCAGGACACATTTTGTAAATGGATCTACACAATTCAAAGTTCAGTCATTGAAATTACACAACAAAAGCCAAAAGCACAATACGTGCAGGGACCGCTGCATCACACGAAGCTCCCAGCCCCTCCCCACCTCATTTAATAGGATAGATGAGACCAATCGCTCGGCGGAGAATGAAGAAATAATCATCAAGTTTAACACCACCTACAACATCACTATAGAGGAACTCCCGTTCACAAAAAAAAAAATGGTTCTACCTTATTTGTTTTGGTGCTACTAAATGAAAAGCTAGGTGGCACCAGTGTTACCTGTGAAAAAGTTAGTCTGGAGCCAGTGTTGTTTTTGGCAGGCATTTTAGATTTAGTTTTAGTCTTAGTCTTTTTGACGAAATGCTTCTTAGTTTTAGTCCCATTTTAGTCATTTCTATCTTTGAAAGTTTTAGTCTAGTTTTAGTCTGACGAAAACTCAAAAGGTTTTAGTCTAGTTTTAGTCCGACGAAAACTCCAAAGGTTTTAATCTAGTTTTAGTCCGCTGCTAGCACCGCTGCTAGCACCGCTGCTGCTGCCATGGTGTGTGTGTGTGTGTGTGTGTGTGTGTGTGTGTGTGTGTGTGTGTGTGTGTGTGTGTGTCTGTGCCTCGTCCACCAGCCTCTCTCTGTAGTGTATGAGTGTGTGTGTGCCTCGTCCACCAGCCTCTCTCTGTAGTGTATGGGTGTGTTCGAAACCGCGTACTTACTTACTACTCCTACTAACTATGACGTCAAATTGAGTATGCAGAACGTAGTAAGCGAGTTTTAGGTAAGCGAGTAGTATCCGAATGTCTTCTACTTCCGGAAAGATTTTGAGTAAGCATCGCCAGCTTACTAGACGTACTCAACTGCCCCAGAATGCACTGCGTCTATTCAAAAGAACAGTGGAAGCAATGGCGCTAAACGGGGAGCCGCAGCAGCAGTGCTTTTAATAATTGTTTAATAATTGTTTTTAACATATCACCGCAAATCCTTAGGTTGAAGATGTACTGTGACGTTAAATGTGATGTTTATATATTTATTTATAATATTTATTAACGGCGCCCGGCCGGTAGGTTATTGACACGTCATTTGATTCACGTCATCTGAGGTGGATAAGTAAGGACGGTCTTCTGAACATCGATTACTCAAATGGATTACTCAATCATTATTTAAGGATTCGAGAAGTAAGCCAAATATTTAGTAGGTAGTAAGCAGTAAGCCAGTACGCGGTTTCGAACACACATGAGTGTGTGTGTGCCGTGTGCGTGCAGGCGCAGCTGCACGCGAGCGAGGCTTTTAGTGTGTGATGGGGGCGTGACTGTTAGGACAAGCAGCTGGCTCCATTTCTGATGTCTGAGCTCTTGATTGACATTGCACGGATATTATAGTTGGCGGGAAAAAAGCATGTTTTGAAACTTTGTTCGTCCACTCACTAACAATTTAGTCTCGTCTAGTTCTCGTCTGACGAAAATGTCTACATTTTTCGTCACATTTTAGTCTTTATATGGCTTTGGTGACGTTCGTCTTAGTCTCATTTTCGTCATGGAAAAAAGGGGTCTGACGACGTCATTTTCGTTTTCGTCTTGCCTGACGAAAACAACACTGTCTGGAGCCCTGTCCCCATTGAATATATCACTTGCACAACAATCTTTCTTTTGGCCCAAAGATGACATTATCGCCCTTGCAGTTGTGGAGATATAATCTATTTACTTTGGGTATGTTCTTTCCTGAAAAAAACTTTTCCCCTGATATCGAAAATGGTATAGAATATCGATCTTTTTCCAGGAATAGTGTTGAAGTTAGAAAATCCAGTATCGTGACTGACAACCCTACTAGAAACGCGATTGTGATTATTCAGTTAGAGCTACAAGAAATTTGAAAGTTAAAAAAGACATCTTTGCTACTACCTCTGACATTTAGTTATGTACATTTGCATCAAATCATGCAGGTCTACATATAACTTGGCGATAGCTTTAATAGGTTGCAACTGTAGACTGAAATCACTTCATGGCACGATGTGATCGCTCGATAAATAAGATAACAAAGAGAAGTTTGTTATTTTTTAAACACAACATGTGTGGAAGCTAACATTCAGCTTCAGTCTGAGCTAGGATGATTTTTCTGAGCCCCCCCAAAACCAGGTAGGAGGGGGTAAGAACAGTGAGGAGACCCAGGTAGGAGGGGGTAAGAACAGTGAGGAGACCCAGGTAGGAGGGGGTAAGAACAGTGAGGAGACCCAGGTAGGAGGGGGTAAGAACAGCAGCACAACGGGGATACGAGGGGAACCCATGGTAGGGGGTCATTACAGTGAGAAGGCCAGTGGGAACACATTTGTTTTGAGGAGGGAGTTCAATGTTCAATGTTGTCAGGGTGACTCTTTCAGTTCAGCTCAGAGCCCTAGCACCCACGGTGCTACGAGCCCTAGCACCCACGCTGCTGAGAGCCCTAGCACCCACGCTGCTGAGAGCCCTAGCACCCACGCTGCTGAGAGCCCTAGCACCCACGGTGCTGCGAGCCCTAGCACCCACGGTGCAGAGAAGCCTAGCACCCACGGTGCTGAGAGCCCTAGAACCCACGGTGCTGAGAGCCCTACCCACGGTGCAGAGAGCCCTAGCACCCACGGGGCTGATACCCCACAACAACCCTACATACTGGATTAAACCATTTAACCACAAAGAGGAAAGATTGTCTCCATATTGAAGTTTGAAATGAATAAGTCTCACATTATGTAATTTAGTCTGAAGAGAGCAAATAATAATCTCCTACTGCTCTTCAAAATGTGTATTTCTTCTCTGTTTTCAAGATAAGAGTCTCTTACCGCTCAACAGTTTGTCGGCCAGTTCCTCCTGGTTGATCTCCATCAGGCAGAGCTTTGTGATGTCCACCACTCCCTCTATGGCGCGCCTCCTCTGCTCCTCCTTCTGACCATCCACCTCCTCCTCCTCCACTCTCTGACCCTCTGAGCATTGTGGGTAATCTGAGAAGAGAACCCTCCAGAGCTTCTTCAGCTCCTTGTCTAGAAAAGCGTGTGCGTTCTCCTCAGCCCTCTGGAACAGAAAAAAATCACGGAGAACTTTACTCGGAACTAACTGAGGACATCAAAAGCATCTTTCCTGCATTCACGTCCTGCTAGACAAGAGATGCTTTCTAATGATCATGGAAAGCTGAAGTCCAACGTCTTGGTGGACATTTACACACCTTGATCAGCTCTGTTTGATGCTGCTGTAGAGACTGAGCACTGGTCACCTTTGACCTCTCTTGGTTTCTATGGGGAACACACACACACACACACACACACACACACACACACACACACACACACACACACACACACACACACACACACACACACACAGAGAGCTTTTAATCACACTGCAGTTTTCACACTGACAGGTAAATTATTTTACAAGGCAGTTTTAAGCTGAGAGCATTTCACTTGTTTCAAGCTTTCGAGTCCTTAATTAGATATTATAACCTATGATATGTTTTTACTCTGAATAACCTAATCCTTTGAACTAGAACCGCAGAATTATAAATCTGCTTGATCAACACTATCGTACCAAACTTTATCAAAGTCATAGTCTAATTTAGGCATGTTAACTTTTCCTTCTCTTACATTAAGTACAGACAATGACCAAATGCAGGTCACTGTTCTACTGTCAATCTTGGCCACTGACAGCCGTCCTGCAGACCCTCTGAGACCCTTTGATTGATTGACTGCTGACCTGGTGACACCGGTCATGATGTAATGTTGATGTGAAGTTGTGATAGGCTACATGAGCTGAGTATTGTGTTTTATTTAGAAAATTGACCGGATGCTCTATGGCAGGGTTCCCCAATTAGTTTTTCCAGTGGGCCAAATTTGGTCAAGCATGCCATGCCAAGGGCCGAAATGTTGTTTTATTTTTCTAATTCGCCATTTTTATGTGAAAATGTAGCTTTAATTATAATAACAGTTTTAGTGATAATGCAGGAGGGCTAGATCAATTAGGTTTAAATAGCATCCAGGAATGGTGCATCGATGAGAATGCAAGGAATGAGGAGGAGGAGACGTAGCTTGCTTCAGACTATATTATGTTCAGCCTTGTTAATTTAAATACTCAGTTTCTATAAAACAACAGTAAAATAATAACACCTTTAGTTCTATGAAGCATAGTAAATAAATAACTACAGGCTAAACAACATATAGGGCCCTATCTTGCATCCGGCGCAAGTGACTTAGTCACTGGCGCATGTGTCGTTGCTAGTTTACAACTGGCGCAGAGCGTTCTTTTCCCACCACCGCCACTCGCCGGTAAATTAGGGATTGATCATGCGCCCCAAGGGGCGGTTCGGCGGAAGGAGGAGGCGTGTTCTGGCGCAAACGGTATTTTGCCGTTTCTGAATACCATTGCGCTACTGACCAGGAAATACCTGGTTTAAAGTCAGTGGCGCGTTGTTCAGATGCTATTTTAAGGGCGCATGCATACATGCGCATGCGATGCATACGGATTGCTTGTGCACCTCGCGCATACACTTTGCTTCTCCCATCTACCTAGCCGCACATTCTTGGTAAATTATTTGGGAAAGAACAGCTGATGCAGCGGTAATAAGTTGTACTTTTAAACCAATGCATCTGCAAACACCGTACAGCAAACACATATTTTCTTGACACAGTCATCGTGTAGGCCTACATGCCCATAACTTTTAGGATTGATGAGTATTTGATCGTGAAAAACATTGTTTTACCGCGAGTGAGTGTTAAAAAGAATGAATGAATGCGGCCGCGCGTGTGTGCTCTGTTTAAACACACGCAAACTAAACACGTAACGCATAATACAATCAATGGCAATGTCTATTACCGCGGGGACACATGCATATTAGGATAGCATACAATGCTGATAAGAAACAATGTTTATAAAGTATTGCGTATATCATTAAATAGAACCACAGTTACCGCATATATATATGTTATATCATATACGTTTTCTTTGCCGAAATTTATTTGAGGACTCAGTATTTCTGAAGTTGTGGAAGAAAACGCCTTATTCCATGTGTGAATTAGGCCATATTATTTAGCAATAAACTGAGCCATTTGCAGTTTGAAATTCATGTGCATCTGTCTCATCGGAGACTGCAGAGGCGCTGTCAAAATATCAACTCGTCCGATTCAAATGCGCTCATGGCTCTTAAAGGGGATGGGAGCTGGCACTCTCATTGGTTTGTTGGACGTTACGCCCAAACCACACCTACGGGTAACTAGGCTGCTTCAGACCAACCCTTTTGACACTTGCACCGTGACGCAAGTGTCATTTATTTGCTGTAAAATAGCGATAGCGCCGTAGAACCGCCCACAAAGCTACTTGCGCTTTGCGCTTCCCACTTGCGTGTCAGACCGTTAAAATAGGGCCCATACAGTTATATAGCAAGCCTGTATAATAAATCAAACAGAGCTGCAATCATAATACGGAAAAAAGTCATACACAAAATATATACTCAGATTCTCAGGCGCAGTCGTGTAGAGTTGTTTATTTTGCCTGAGTATCTGAGTATATATTTTGTGTATGAATTTTTTCTGTATTATGATTGCAGCTCTGTTTGATTTAGTTATATAAATAAAGGAAAGCAAGTAACAGGCACTCACATAGTCACAAACTTAATACCCTGAGTATTAACTGCTCTTAAAGCGAAAAGTCAAAGCCTTTTATCCAATTACTATAATTATAAGTAGTAGTTGAAAATACCCTCTGTAAGGAGTCACACAATAACATAATGCTCTCCTGAAACAAAATATGTCAATAACCTAACATTAATTTATTAAAATGCCCCTGGAACATCGGCAAACAAAAAGTCCAGCAAACAAACAGGCATACAGTGCAGCAGCCCTGAACATTAGGACTTAAATAGCAACAGCACAGTGTATCTTCAACAGGGCATTGGGTCTGGTGCCATCCATCCAGATCAATGTGTTCACGTCCACTCTCTTCCCCTCTCGATATGTCTCTCCCTTCCTCTCTTAGAGACACAGGAAGACAGAGAGATTTTAGTTAGTTACCTTTCAAATGTGATACCACAATATATGACATAAGTTTTAAATTCTTTAAATATGTGTAGCAAATAACATCAGTCTTTAAACAACAAAAAATATAATTTGCCTAATTGTGGGAAACATTATAGCCTAATTTGCTTTTATTTTAATATTATTTGGAATACATTATTTAATTGCTGTTTGAAATTTGACCAATTAGTTGGGCACTGTTAGTTACACGTTCTTATCCTCTGTTCTTCTCTCTATTTTAATTAATTTGTTTTTAATTAAGATGTGTAGCCACTAAAAGATTGACAAAATAGCAAAAATAAATAGATGTTGTTCACTCACCAATCAGTGAGAGAAGTGAGCGCGACGTGATGAGGCAACCTTTCTGATGTCAGGCTTGTAATCTGTGGTGGCAATCCTGAGGCACTGTCCAAGATGGGCATTTGAGAGTCTGTTTCTGTCCTGGCTTTTCATTGCAGAAAATGCTGATTCACAGATGTATGTTGAGGGGAACATTGTGAGGAGCAGCATAGCAATAGCTCTGGTGTTTTTAAAACGAGCTTGGGGAACCAGGTTGATCCAAAAGTCACACAGCAGTGACTCCTTGTGTTGAGCTTTGAGCAAATCAGATGTTCCCATTTCCAAGACCTCCATCTGAAGAGCTGCCTCATCTGTGGATGGCACAAGCCTTTTGGCCTCTGCAGTCCACTCGCCGTCAGCTGACACAGAAAACGGCTGTCTCAAGAAGAGGAGGATGTCACCTGAGAGTTACGGGGAGCTTTCAAATCGTTCCTTGAAGTTTTCTGGCAGGCTCGACACAAACTCCTTCATTGCTGGATCTACCTGCATTTTGTTCTTCTCCAAATGCTCACGCAGACGTGGGAAGTGCAACTTTCTCCCTTGAATTTCTCTCTCCAGAAGGTGGAGCTTTGACCGGAAGGCTTCAATCGCTTCGTACATGTCAGCAACCGTGTGGTTCTTGCCTTGTAGCTGTAGGTTAAGGTGATTCAGATGAGACATGATGTCACACAAAAAACTAACATCTGCCAACACCTTGGCGTCAGTTAAAAAGCCCAGAAATTCGCGGGCCTTTGGGCTCTGCAGGCTAGATAAAAATGACACAAGTTCATCACGCAGGTCGCACACCCTCTCCAACACACGGCCTTTACTCAGCCAGCGAACATCGTTGTGCAGCAACAGATCTTTGTGTTCAGCTGACATTTCCTCGAGCAATGCTCTGAACAGGCGATGCTGCAGACTAGAGCTCTCACGGACAAAGTTCACTAGTCGTGTCACAGTATCCATCCTCTCTTTCATTTCCTCACACAGTTTTGCGCACAAAATTGACTTGTGAATAATGCAGTGAAATGCCAGTAGTGTTGGGTTAACGGAGGAAAGCCTGCTTACTAAGCCCTGGCGTCGTCCCACCATTGACGGAGCCCCGTCAGTAACAACCGACACAACTTTAAGCCGTTATTTTCGAAGAACAGTGTCAGTTCGATAAAGATGATTTCCCCGGTAGTGCGCCCGGGCAGAGGGAGCAAACAGAGCAGCTCCTCACGGAAGATCTTTCCATCAAAAAATCTTGCGAACACGGACAGCTGTTCCATGTCAGTTCGGTCACAAGATGAGTCGATGGCTAGTGATATGCCGGCTTCGGCTTTCTTCAGATCGGTGAGTAGATTGGAAAAGCAATCCTCCGCTAAAACCTCCACTCTTCTGGTTGCTGTGCTTGCCGACAGTGGCACCTGCTTTAATAGCTCCACAACTTTTGTTTTGATTTTTTCCTATTGATTTAAGACTTCACCAGCCATGTGAATTGCACATTGCTTAATCAACTCTGCATCGGCAAGGGCTTCTTAGCTTTAGCAAGCGTCCAGGAAACATGCAATAAAGCAGCTGTTGCGCTCTCTTGTGCCGATGCCGTTTTGCATATTGTTGAAACTGACCGCTTGTATGATGCCAACATGCTGGCAATCTTTTGTTTGCGTTGCTCAGATGTTTCAGGGAAACTTCCATTAAAGCTGGCAGCATGCGAACAGTTAAATTGCCGCTTCAAGTTGTCCGATTTAATGACAGCCACGGTCTGCATGCATATTAAGCATGTTGGCTTTGCGTTGGCATGGTCCGGTAAAAAAAAGCAATACTTATTGGTCCATTCAGTTTTAAACTGGCGGTTCTCCTGGTCGACCTTCCTTTTCTTGGCAAATTACATGTTGTTTCTTTCATGCATTTTTAATCCGTTGATTTTTGACCAAGTTGTAAGTCCCTGGGATGACGGACTGATAGCGGGAAAGTGACAGCATTGAAAACGCGCGACGCACGTCATTACGTATGCACGCATTAACGTCAACGGTGAAGTTGACGTTAACATTTTTTAATTTTTTTTGGGAGGGGATAACATGTGAATGCGATGGGTCAGCGCGGGCCGGACATTTGGCTCTCGAGGGCCGGATGTGGCCCGCGGGCCGCTAAATAGGGTTCACTGCTCTATGGCTTTCAGTTTTTCACTTCCTGCCCGGCTCGATCTGCTCTGTTGAAATTGACACGGTTCGCGTCAAAAATAAAAGTGCTACGGAATGGTAGCACTGCGGCGCAGCGCTACCATTCACAGTGGTCCTATGATCGGATGTTGTTATGTTCTGATTAATGATCGGCGGGCCGGATCAAGATGATCCGCGGGCCTCCAGCTGAACAGCCCTGATGTATTGGCTGAATCCTCACCTTTTCTTAGAAGGTTGGTTATTTCCATCTTTAAAGTTCCATGGTAGATCCATAGACCGGTCACTCTTCATGGAGACACAACTGGGTCCAGGGGAGTCTGCTCTCTGCTGCTGCTCTGGGCTACTACACACACACACACACACACACACACACACACACACACACACACACACACACACACACACACACACACACACACACACACACAAATACACACACACAGGGGGGAGAGCATTTCACTCGTTTCCAGCTTTTTAGTCCTTAATTATCTTAATTAATTAAAATATATTCATGTCTATACACATCCTTAAATAATGCTTAAATATTATAACTTGTTACTGATATGTTTTTCCCAGAGTAACCCAATGCTTTAAACTAGAATCCCAGAATTTTAAATCTGTTTGAACAACACTGACAAACCAATCTTTGTCAAAGTCATAATCGAATTGAAGCATGTTATCTTTTAATTATCTTATATTAAAGGCTGTGTGACAGGTTAACCGGAACATTCCTTGAATGTGTACATAAAATACTCATAATATGTATATCATTCATAAAATCTCTCCAAAATAGTTTTAAAGGCCAGTTTTTGTCGTTTTTGGTAGTTGTGGGTGTTTTCTAACACCATTCGGCGATGACGTCACATTGGAGAGACGTGGTGGAAGGTAGCCTGAGCCTAGTACTAGAACTATGGTATCTAAGAGGTTTCTCTGTTTTGGTTTGACCCCAGACAGCACGGAGGCAGAACGGGCTAAACTCATTGCGATCATCTTAAATGTTGCTGCAGCGATGCATCAAATATTCCGTTGCATCCACAACATCTGCATCGATCGATGAAAGATTGGAGCATGAGTTAGAGACAAAAAGAAGAAACGACGAAGAAGAAAGGCTTCGCGAACAGCGTTACCGGAGAAAGAAAACATATTTTTTTGCTTCATTTCACATGTAACAAACATTGGGACAAATGTAGTGGATTACTGTGTTTAACTGAGAAAACAGGGAATGGAAAGCCGGGACCCTATAATGTTCAACTAACTGTTGGCAGTATGTGTGCGTGATTGGACGAGCGAGGAGAGCGAGCGGTAGCGTGTGTCAGTCTAGTGAAGTAATGAACGAGACCGGTTGTGTCTGTGCAAACGTACACTGTGAAGTTAGTGAAACTAAGAATAAAGTACCCAGCCTGTCAAGAATCAATGGCTGCTTCATTAAGACCATATTCCGACCTCTAAGCAGACCCACTGCCGGTCAAAGTGAAGGGTGTTCCCCCCGAGAGAACATCGGCCCTGGAGGGAACGTCTCCCCTGTGCTCCTCGACTACGGTCTGGGAGCCCACAGCAGGAAAGGTGTAACATAATAATAAAAAAAACATTTTCTATGAACGCGTGCAGCTGTGAACTCATGCATTGTAATTTATTGTGTGATGTGTACATTAGGGGGATCTGTAAGACCTATCATTTAGCGTCCACCACAAATGACTATGAAAAGCAGTGGCAACATTAAAATATTTTTAAACCCTTCTGCGAACAAAAGGCTACAGGCTGATTATCGTTTAGGGTGTCACTCAACATTCAACACCCCCACTCAAATGGTGTGAAATGCTGACATTCTACGGCTCATTCACATTTAAGGTAATTATCACTTCCGCCGGCTAAAATACAACCTCAGGGGTAGTCTTTTTTCAGGATGTCCAATGTCAGGATATGTCGTTTACATACACGGCCCGTCGGGAGAATAGCGGGCTAATAGTGGGCTGTACGTCTATGAGTGAAAGCAGCTAGAATGGCATAAGCACTAACATGTTGACATAAAAACACACTTAGTACCCTTCATACTGTGAGTGTTGATTCGCAATACGTTTAGCTAACATAGAAAACGATTCAAAGTCATACGATTCAAACAGCAGAATAAACGGCCTCAGCCATTAATCAATCCAGCACCAAGTGGTCCTATGATCGGACTTTGTTATGTTCTGATTAATGATCGGCGGGCCGGATCAAGATGATCCGCGGGCCGCCAGTGGAACAGCCCTGATGTATTGGCTGAATCCTAACCTTTCCTTAGAAGGTTGGCGATTTCCAGTGGTGTATAAAGTACTCAAAAGCCATACTTAAGTAAAAGTACAGATACCTTACTGGAAAATTACTTAAGTAAAAGTAAAAGTCACCTTTTAGAATAGTACTTAAGTAAAAGTATTAAAGTATCTGATCTTTACTGTACTTAAGTATCAAAAGTACTTTTCTGATATTAAATGTACTTAAGTACTGAAAGTAAAAGTACAAGTAACTGCTGTTAATAAAAAAGCAAAGGGTCAGAATTTTGAGAATAATGGAGTTTATTTCAACTAACACAAACACAATAGGCAAAACTCCACAAGGCCATAAACACTTCCGGTCCAACCTACCTCCATGACCTCCTCACCGCTCATTTTAAATCAAGGACACTCAAACCTCCTTGCAGTGTTAAAGTGTGCTATACAAATTAAATTAATTATTTATCATTATTAAAACAGCACCGAAAGTGTGTGTGTGTGTGTGTGTCTGTGCGTGTGTGTGCGTGCGTGCGTGTGCGTGCGTGCGTGCGTGTGCGTGTGTGTGTGTGTGCGCTGGTACACGATACTTAATATTGATTTTGGTGTCATCCAGGATCGCGGATTTTCGGAAAACTTAAGTCCCTGCCCAAAAAGGGTATTTAAATTAGCTTTGTAGCAAAAATGGCACATATACAGCGTATTGAAGTGTATAAGATAGTGTTGTAATACTGCGTGTACAAACCAGCCTGATACAAATAGTAGAATTTTGATAGCCCTTGCCCTCGTCCTAGCAATGCATTTGTGTGTTGACAGTCGTAGGAGTTTTGATCGAAGTAGCAACAGTAACTAAGCAAGGGGGCTTTGCGAACGTGCGCTGGGACAGCTGATTCGCCAAACAGGCTCGCAGTCTGTGTTCTACCACAGTCCCCAACGTTATTCTCATAACTCTCATGATTCATTTTTTTTTTTCTAAAGATGAGTTGATTTTGTAACGAGTAACGAAGGTTTCAAGGGAAATGTAGCGGAGTAAAAGTATCCGTTTTCTTCGCAAAATGTAGCGAAGTAAAAGTGAAAGTACAGAGAAATATAAGTAGTAAAGTAAAGTACAAATATCCAAAAAAACGACTTAAGTACAGTAACGAAGTATTTCTACTTCGCTACTATACAACACTGGTGATTTCCCTCTTTAAACTGGCCAGGAGGTATATCCATAGACCAGTCGCTCTTCATGGAGACACAGCTGGGTCCAGGGGAGTCTGCTCTCTGCTGCTGCTCTGGGCTTCAACACACACACACACACACACACACACACACACACACACACACACACACACACACACACACACACACACACACACACACACACACACACACTTTAATAACACTGCAGTTTTTACACTGACACGATAATTCTTCTTACAAGGCAGTTTTAAGGTGAAAGCATTTCACTTGTTTTAAGCTTTCAAGTCCTTAATTATTTTAATTAGATATTATAACTTGTTACTGAGCTGTTATTACTGGCTCTGAGTAACCTTAGGCTTTGAACTAGAATCACAGAATTATAAATCTGTTTGATCAACTCTGACGTACCAAACTTTGTCAAAGTCATAGTCTAATTGAAGCATGTTATCTTTTCCTTCTCTGATATTAAGAACAGACAAGGGCCAAATGGAGGTCACTGTTCTACTGTCAATCTTGACCACAGACAGCATTCATGCAGACCAAACACAGTAGAGAACAAAGACAGAACCCTGTTCATCTCAGGGGAGCCTTACTGCTCAGGTCAGATGTATTGCTCTTCCTGAGTATCTGGTCTGGCTGTTCACGTTGTGTTTTAAACGTGGCCGATACGACGACTGTGGATCTAGAGTGACGTCAGAGTCACATTACGATACGACTGATCAACCTGAGGTCTGCTGCTGCTCTGGGCTTCAACACAAACACAGCTTTTACTCAACTAATGATGGAGTCATGATGTATCACTGCTGAGCTCTGAGATGGACAACAGTCACAGACAGAGAGATCCTCTTCTTACCTCTTAGCTTTGCTCCGGCGGCCATGTTCCCCAGACAGAGTGGTTTTAGAGGTAGGACCCCCCTCCTCCCTCTCCTCATCCATAGTAGACTGGTGAAAATACGTTTCATCCCATATGGCAAAAAGTTATGAAAGTATAAATATAAGGAAAGAAACTGAGGTTAAAGTGTTGATAAAACAAGTTAATCAGGTGAAAGGTTTTCAAAGGTGCGAAGTTCAGAGGAGGAAGTAACTGAGCTGAACTAGTAGTGTGTAGTGTACTAGTGTGAGAGAGATCTTGATCAATTGATCAGCACGCTGTCTTCTCGAGTTTGCAAGTTAACAGACACACAGTACTACAGCGTGAACATAGCCCCGCCTCCTGTCACTCACTCGCAGTTCGGTCTCTGGCAGTGATTCGGCACTAGTCTCAATGCTCTTTGTAACGGTGTTAGTTAAAGGTTAGCCAATACAGCTAGCATCTCAAGTGCAGCGCCGCTGCAACCGAGAAGGTAGATGGAGTAGTGATGGAGGAGGGCGGTTTGGAAGTAGGCTTCTTTAGATTAAAGCAAATTACCAAGGAAAGTCAAACAAATCATTAATTTGCAAGAAGTCATATGCAAATGCAAGAACACGGTTTGGGGTTTCATAACTGTGCACATGCACAGCAATAGCGATCTTTTTCACGAAATTGGACCTGCACAATCATATGAAAGCTGAGCCTTCACCAATTCCGACAATCTAAACCATATAATTCTGGGACTAAAACTCGCAAATAACAACTTAAGTAGAAACTTCCCCTTTTCTTTTAAAAACCAAAAATGAAATTTTACCATTGTGATATGATACATTTCTTAGAGAAGGTTTCTTAGGAAAAAAGTAAATTGCCTTCAATCAGAACACATGTTCTTCAGCGCAATCTAGTGGCCATATGTGTATTTGCGAATGTTTGGCTTTGTGTCATTTGATTATATTTGCCCTGAACTTTAAATAGAGGTTTTAAGTGTCAAAATGGTAAGATATTTACCTGTTTGTGTATCATAGTACGACAGTGATACCAACTGATAATGACCAACTGATAATTATTTCAGGTGGAAATGTAATCTTCCACTTATGCTGTAAAGTACGGTAGTATCAACATTGAATATTTCACTTGCACAACAATCTTTCTATTGGCACCAAGATGTAATATTATAGCCCTAGCAGTTTTGGAGATACACTCTATTTACTTTGGTTACATACTTTTCTGTTTTGTTTTTTTTCCCTGGTATCGAAAATGGTATAGAATATCACGTTTTCCCCAGGTATAGTATCGAAGTTAGAAAATCCACTATCGTGACAACACTACTATAAACGCGATTGTGATTATTTACTTAGACTTACAGGAAACCTGAAAGTTAAAAAATACATATCCTTGCTACTACCTTGGACATTTAGTTCATTACATTTGCATAAATCCAGATGAAAGCATGCAGGTCTACATTCAACTGGGCGATAGCTTTAATAGGTTGCAACGCTGGACTGAAATCACTTCATGGCACGATGTGACCATTTGGTAAATAAGTAAACAAAGAAGAAGTTTGTTATTTTTTAAAAACGTACACATGTGGAAGCTAACATTCAGCTTCAGTCTGAGCTAGGAGGAGTTTTCTTAGTTCCCCAAAATTAGGCCAGGTGCCTGGCAATTATCTATGCATTTATCTATGTGCCTTTTTGACTATATGATTGTATGATAACCAGGTAATAAGCTTATTGTTGTATTGTTGACAATGACCTGTATTTCCTATGAGACCCACCATGGTGAATGCCGTTTCAGAATTAGGGGGACGCGTTGTGGTTTTATCTCCCCTATGGAGTTTTTCCACCTCGGTCGGTGGTGCTGATGATTCTTTCCTACTTTGACTATGTTTTGGGTATGGTAAATGGTGCTTATGACTTAACATCTTATACAATGGTCCTCTGAGATGACCAAGCAGGGATTGTTACGTATTTTGAGCACATAAGCTACTACACAAGGAAGCAGGATCGAACACATGAGCTGCATTACCTCGACATAGCCACAAGGAAGCAGGATCAAACACATAAGCTGCAATTACTATACATAGCCATAAAGGGAGCAGGACCAACATACAAGCTATAATAACTACTCCAGCCACAGATGGCAGCACCTTTAGACAGGTGAGGAAGCCGGAGCCAATACGTCACATAGGCCACGCCTACTTGATAGAACCGCGGAGTGAGATCAGGTCAGTCACCCATGGCATTGGCAGCCCTGTCCGTAGCCCCGTGGCTAGAAGACAGGTCAGCCTTGAGTCGCTCAACGCGCGCGTCAAATACAATTCCCCTCCTTTTGCTTCATTGTTACCATACCGAAATACTTTAACAAATAAAGTTAGTTTAGACTACGGTTTAGACGACTTTCTTCAAGACCACGGCAGTACTCAGAGCACAAAGTATTCAGTCTGCAGAGTACTCAAAGTCCAGAGTTCCCAGAGTGCAGAGAACTCACAATACAGAGTACCCAGTAAGGTTTAGCATGTTTTACTGGCGTTTGATTCTATAATAGCAAGAGGATTTTCTTTATCCATTTCTCTTGAACGAGTCTCCAAGAGAATCTCGTTGGGTTGGATTCTTTTTGTCCTTGTTCCTTCCTCATGTTACACCCTTTGCTTGCAGGTATTCAGATAAGGGCCGAGACACACACACGCACACACAAACACCCACACGCAGACGCACACACACACACACACACACACACACACACACACACACACACACACACACAAATCTTAGTCTTAGCCACGTATAGCATCATACCCTTTAAACATCGCAAACGGTCTACTCTGCTGCAGTCTGTGATTCAATCAACTCCAGCTGTAGTAAAGTGGAACGTTTAGCTTCAAGCGTAAGTGCACCATTTAAGCGTCGCACTCAGATATAGACTAGGCCTACACTACAGCCGAATGATCTAGGCCCATCTAAACACCATGATCTAAACACCTTTACTAACCAAGACGGCCATCTTCCTGTCTTAATATTGCAATCATAATACCACTCTACAAATATAACAACCGTCCATTCTGTCCTAACTACCTTTAAAGTCACCACAAGAGACTTGTGATTAAGAACAAAATCCTAAATCAGAGGAAACAGTCAGTATAACTGAAGGGAAAAACGGTCTGTCTAGTTACTGGACCAGATAAAATGAGACGGAGAGGTAATAAAGTCTGTCGGCACGAGGACCTTGGATTTATTAAGTAAAGTGGCAACGGTTATACAAAGTCATAAGCGTGAGAAATCGAATATGTCTAAGTCCCTAATCAGCGCTGATGGTTCGTCCGGAGCTTCGCCTCCGTGGAAGGTCTGCTTCAGAAGAAGGTGAAGAGTCTCTGTGTGATACAGTCTTATGCTGTATCTTCCTCCTGATGAGGTGTGTGCGTTTGAGATGTGTATGGTTCTGTGTGTTTTTGCTTGGCCTTGGCTCCCAGGCCCTGCTGTGTATGCCTCCTATCGGGGGAGAGCTCCTCGTGTCTTCGGTGTGATAAATTAAACCGGGGAGTGCCCCCCCGAAATGTGGCTTCTCAGGCCCTGGTGTGGGCAGGGGTATCTCTTGGTTCCTCCTAACGGGGAAGAGCTCTCAAAATGTCTCCTATGTGATAAATTAAACCGGGGAGTGCCCCCCCGAAATGTGGCTTCTCAGGCCCTGGTGTGGTCAGGGGTATCTCTTGGTTCCTCCTAACGGGGAAGAGCTCTCAAAATGTCTCCTGTGTGGTAAATTAAACCGGGGAGTGCCCCCCGAACTGTCTCGTGTGTGATAATTTAATGTGGCTCTCAGGCCCTTGGTATGGGCAGGTAACGGGGGAGAGCTTCAAAGTGTCTCCTGTGTGATAAATTAATGTGGCTCTCCCGTTCTTGAGGATGACTGGTGCATTGTCTGAGTGTCCACCATCTGCCAGCCTGGGAAATGGGGCCTTCGGCTCCGGCCTTGACCTGACTATATTCTCATGTATGTGTTATGTGTTAAAAGTTGACTATATTGTAAGGTGACTGCCATGTGATGTGCTCGTTAAGCTAGGGTAGGAGTTAGCTATATTTATAATGTACATGTGATGTACTCAGCAGGTTATTTTGCCCAACATAACCTCAACTTGACGCTTGACTCCAGGCAGGAAGGTTCTGGGTTCGATCCCCAGTGCCCACAGTCTAACAGGTAGTATTCTACAGAGCAGGAATCTTCAAAATGATTCACTATTCATTTTGACAAATAGCAATGCATCCATACGTTGACTGACGTTTTTAACCATATGGTCTTACTGAAAACTAACCAGCACACTATTGATGAGATTCAAAGTCATTTTTGATCTATCACGGATCAGAGTGGACTACAGTACCTTAGTCGTCTTCCTGCTGTTATGAAGTGAGCCACACCAAACCGTCCGACTCATATCAAGGAAATGATGTCCAACCAGTTGGACCAATTCATGCTCCTCCCAGACTAACATGCTAAGGCGGCTGATCCAAGAATAATAACTTCATACAAATATGAACTTTGGACAGGGAGCTGTGATGCATAGAAGCTCAGAGAAAAACCAAGAGACACTTGATGGTTTAACCAGCCTGTAGAGACACTCAGTCACTGAGTCAGCTGCTTCTCTACTGCAGAACCAACAGGAACATAGATACCATGTTATCAATAAAGAGACTGATAATGTCTTGAATAGAAGCACATCAAATAGAAAAGGCCTCCTCTGCCCTGTTTCTACTGAGCACCTCCATGTACAATCCTCCTCCATCCTTTAAAGACATCACCACCTTGTTTAACTGAACACTTGATTCGCCTCAGTATGAACTTATGAATCAGTAGAATGTATTTGATGGATGATTTCTCTTTTCAGAAGAGCAGAGTACTGAGTAGAGCTCATACTCAGAGTACAGAATAATCAGAGCACAGAGTACTCAGTCTGCAGAGTACTCAGAGTGAAGAGTACTCAGAGTACTCACAGTACAGAGTACTCAGTAAGGGTTAGCATGTTGTACTGGCTTGTGATTCTATAATAGCAGGGTGATTTATTTTCTTTATTAATTTCTCTTAAATGAGTCTTCAAGAGAATTTCGTTGGGTTGGATTCTTCTTGTCTCTTTTCCTTCCTCATGTTACACCTTTTGCTGGCAGGTATTCAGATAAGGGCCAAGACACACACACACACACACACACACACACACACACACACACACACACACACACACACACACACACACACACACACACACACACACACACACACACACAGCGGCGGGGCTCTGAGGAGGAGGAGGAGGAGGAGGGGCTGAGCTGTCTGGTCCAGCCCAGGAGGGAGCTGATATATGTCACCACACCCGCACTTGGAACTCGGCACAGATATGGCACATAGAGTTGGCACATAACTAAAACCCTCCACATGCCCCGACTTATAGTGGTTTTCACCTCTTTCTATGCTTTTATCCTGGCCTTGAAAAAAAGTGGTGAAGTGGAGCAGAGAGATCGCCATCTCTGTGCCGAGTTCCAAGGGCGGGTGTGGTGACGTATATCATATGCGTCGAGAGCAGCGAAGAGCTGTAGTTCACAAAGCGGCCTCACATAAAACCTAAAATTATCAAACTTCTTCACGAAAATGTTTAGTTTTCTTTGCATGAAAAATTATCATTTAAATCCACAAACAACATATGTGTAATCCAGGGCCTATAAAGACTGAAACCCATTCATATTCTTCGATCTCATAGGTCCCATGGGCTCTACCGGAAGGGGCGTGACTTCGCCACTCTATACAATGCGCTTTACAAAGGAGAAAGGTGAGAACACAGCCCGCCCTAGACCCACCGCTTCACACTAATTCTCTGTGATTCCAGGGGATCAATACAAATTAACCAACAGTTTTGGCCCATAGAAAGCCAATCCGTGAAACACAGACTGTTGACCAACGTCCCCCAACCGTTTCTCTTACCTATAGGTTTCCACCATCCCGGGGCCCCCCAGGATGGAGCCCCCTGCCGGAGCGGCCGGACGGCTCGGTGCCGCACGAGCGCTTCGCCATCTCCGAGGTCCTGCACGCCACGCGAGCTGTGCTCCGAGGGTATCTGCGCCGCGTCGGCCGTCATCATGGAGCTGGACGCCCTCAGGGGGGCGGAGCCCGAGGCCCCCGTCTAGGGGGGCGGAGCCAGAGGCCCCCGTCCAGGGGGGCGGAGCCAGGGGGCCAGCGGCGGGGCTCCGGGAGGATTTAACAAATAAAGTACATTTTATTAAAACAACTGCACATGTAACCAGAGTAGTTAACATCATGTCATCTTTATTTTAAATAATGAATCACCCTTGTTCAAACCAAATGTATCGTGTGATCTTACATACGATCGTACGTCGTAGTATCCATACTATATCCCTACAGACAATGGGACGTTCTACATAATACTAAATCCACAATTTAACCTCAATGTACGACTAAAAATGAAACACGGGGCCTTACCTTGCAACCGTTAATCAAACTAAATGTAGTTTCACATACAGTATCAATACTACAGAAAGGGTTGCATCAAATTTGACATAATACTAAAGCTGTTTTTGAATCAGCGCCCCTGCCCCTCAAAGGTCTCTGCACAGCCCTGTTGTCATATTGTAATACTGGGAACATAAAATATAAATATTGCATTGACACAATCGTAGCAGAATAGGAAACAATGCATATTTGTCTATCCAATGAGCTCCAATGAGCTCCAATGGGCTAAACTCACAATCCCACAGAGTCGTACTGTACACCTATAGTTGATACTGCAACGTTGTTGGAGTTCTGAAAATACACCAATGTTACCTATTTTAGCAAAACTCCCAGTACAGTAATTACCTATTTTGGCAAAATGAAAAACACTACAGTAAGAAAATGTTTAGACTGTCTTTCGGGGGATGTAATGATGAAATCAGTGCACAGGTACGAAAAGGTAACAAAGGCAATATTTATTTGTTACTGTAATACAGTAAATGTTCAGCTGAACTGACTGCAAAAAAAGAAAGAAGAATATAAATGAGATGAAACAGATGTACATGTAAATCAGTCTGTACCAGAGATGGAAATTAACTTTTTTGCCCACCAGCCACTGTGGCAGGTGGATTTAAAAATCTACCAGCCACTCATCTTTTTTACCAGCCACTTTTTATGCGCTATGTATTTTTTTAATGTATGCGTACATTTTAAACAATATAATAGTAACAATAGATAAGAAAAGTGTTTTTCATGCACATAATTTTTTCCATCAGAAGTCATTCTTATTGTAAGTAGGTGCTACCAAGGAACTGAGTTGAAAATGTTACACTCTTACTTACCTCTCCTGGAACCGTCACCTTATCGTGGTGGAGAGGTTTGCGTGTCCCTGTGAACCTGAGAGCTGTGTTGTCGGGAGCCTTGTGCTCCTGGTAGGGTCGCTCATGGCAGAGTGGTCTCAGGTGAGGGGCCAGACTAAGAATGGTTCAAAAAAAAAAACTCCAATGAAGAACGAAAAAAGAGGAGATGTGACCCGGCCCGGAGGAAGCCCGGGGCCCCCGTCTGGAGCCAGGCCCAGACGGAGGGCTCGATGGCGAGCGCCTGGTGGCCGGGTTTGCCACGGAGCCCGGTCGGGCACAGCCCGAACAAACTACGTGGCACCCCCCCTCTCTTCATCCCATGGGCCCACCACCTGTGGGAAGACCCGTTGGGGTCGGGTGCGCAGCCACATGGGTGGCAGCGAAGGTCAGGGGTCTCGACGGACCAGACCCGGGCGGCAGAAGCTGGCTCTGGGGACGTGGAACGTCACCTCGCTGTGGGGAAAGGAACCGGAGCTTGTGAGGGAGGTGGAGCGCTATCAGTTAGATCTGGTGGGGCTTACCTCCACGCACAGTCTCAGCTCTGGTACCGTACTCCTGGATAAGGGTTGGACTCTATTCTTCTCCGGAGTTGCCGAGGGCGTGAGGCGCCGGGCGGGTGTGGGGATACTCATAAATCCCCGGCTGAGCGCCGCGGTGTTGGAGTTTACCCCGGTAGACGAGAGGGTCGCCTCCCTGCGCCTAAGGGTTGTAGGGGGGAAAACTCTGACTGTTGTTTGTGCATATGCACCAAACAGCAGCTCAGAGTACTCGGCCTTCTTGGAGACCCTGAATGGAGTCCTGTATGGGGCTCCAGTAGGGGACTCCGTAGTTCTGCTGGGAGACTTCAACGCCCACGTGGGCAACGATGGAGACACCTGGAGAGGCGTGGTGGGGAGGAACGGCCTCCCTGATCTAAACCCGAGCGGTCGTTTGTTATTGGATTTCTGTGCTAGTCATGGATTATCCATAACAAACACCATGTTCGAACATAAGGGTGCTCATAAGTGTACCTGGTACCAGAGTACCCTAGGCCGAAGATCGATGATCGATTTCGTGATCGTGTCATCTGATCTGAGGCCGCATGTTTTGGACACTCGGGTAAAGAGAGGGGCAGAACTGTCAACCGACCACCATCTGGTTGTGAGTTGGATCAGGGAATGGGGGAAATTTCCGGATAGACCTGGTAAGCCCAAACGAGTAGTGCGGGTGAACTGGGAACGTCTGGAGGAGGCCCCCGTCCTAGGTATCTTCAACTCACACCTCCGGCGGAGCTTTTCTGGCATTCCTGTGGAGGTTGGGGGCATTGAGCCGGAGTGGGCGGTGTTCAAAGCCTCCATTGCTGAAGCTGCGGTGGCTAGCTGTGGCCTCAGGGTCTTAGGCTCCTCAAGGGGCGGTAACCCTCGGACACCGTGGTGGACACCGGTGGTCAGGGAAGCCGTCCGACTGAAGAAGGAGGCCTTCCGGGATATGATATCCTGGAGGACTTCTGACTCGGTTGCAGGGTACCGACAGGCTCGAAGGGCTGCAGCGGCTGCCGTGTCGGAGGCTAAGCAGCGGGTGTGGGAGAAGTTCGGAGAGGCCATGGAGAAGGACTTTCGGTCGGCACCAAAGTGTTTCTGGAAGACTATCCGGCACCTCAGGAGGGGGAAACGGGGAACCATCCAAGCTGTGTACAGTAAGGATGGGACTCTGTTGACCTCAACTGAGGAGGTCGTCGGACGTTGGAAGGAACACTTTGAGGAACTCCTGAATCCGAATAACACGCCCTCTATGTTGGAGGCAGAGCTCGAGGTTGATGGTGTTTCGTCGTCAATTTCCCTGGTGGAGGTCACTGAGGTAGTCAAACATCTCCGCAGTGGCAAAGCCCCAGGGATTGATGAGATCCAGCCAGAAATGCTAAAGGCTCTGGGTGTTGAGGGGCTGTCATGGTTGACACGCCTATTCAACATCGCGTGGGAGTCGGGTACAGTGCCAAAGGAGTGGCAAACCGGGGTGGTGGTTCCCCTGTTCAAAAAGGGGGACCAGAGAGTGTGTGCCAATTACCGGGGTATCACACTTCTCAGCCTCCCTGGTAAAGTCTACTCCAAGGTGCTGGAAAGGAGGGTTCGGCCGATCGTCGAACCTCAGATTGAAGAGGAACAATGCGGTTTTCGCCCCGGACGTGGAACTACGGACCAGCTCTTCACTCTCGCAAGGATCCTGGAGGGGGCCTGGGAGTATGCCCATCCGGTCTACATGTGTTTTGTGGATCTGGAGAAGGCGTATGACCGGGTCCCCCGGGAGAAACTGTGGGAGGTGCTGCGGGAGTATGGGGTAAGGGGGTCTATCCTCAGGGCCATCCAATCTTTGTACTCCCAAAGCGAGAGCTGTGTTCGTGTTCTCGGCAGCCAGTCAGTTTCGTTCTCAGTGGGTGCTGGTCTCCGCCAGGGCTGCGCCTTGTCACCAATCCTGTTTGTGATATACATGGACAGGATATCGAGGCGTAGTCGTGGTGGGGAGGGGTTGCAGTTCGGTGGTCTGAGGATCTCGTCACTGCTTTTTGCAGATGATGTGGTCCTCATTGGATCATCGGCCTGTGACCTTCAGCACTCACTGGATCGGCTGGCGGCCGAGTGTGAAGCGGCTGGGATGAGGATCAGCACCGCTAAATCTGAGGCCATGACTCTTAGCAGGAAACCGGTGGATTGCTTACTCCGGGTAGGAAATGAGTCCTTAGCCCAGGTGAAGGAGTTCAAGTACCTCGGGGTCTTGTTCGCGAGTGAGGGTACTATGGAGCGTGAGATTGGCCGGAGAATCGGAGCAGCGGGGGCGGTATTGCGTTCGCTTTACCGCACCGTTGTAACGAAAAGAGAGCTGAGCCGCAAGGCAAAGCTCTCGATCTACCGGTCGATCTTCGTTCCTATCCTCACCTATGGTCATGAGGGCTGGGTGATGACCGAAAGGACGAGATCGCGGGTACAAGCGGCCGAGATGAGTTTTCTCAGAAGGGTGGCTGGCGTCTCCCTTAGGGATAGGGTGAGAAGCTCAGCCATCCGTGAGGAACTCGGATTAGAGCCGCTGCTCCTTTACTTAGAAAGGAGTCAGCTGAGGTGGTTCGGGCATCTGGTAAGGATGCCCACTGGGCGCCTTCCTTGGGAGGTGTTTCAGGCACGTCCAGTGGGGAGGAGACCTCTGGGAAGACCCAGGACTAGGTGGAGAGATTATATCTCAACACTGGCCTGGGAACGCCTCGGGATCCCCCCGTCAGAGCTGGTCAATGTGGCCCGGGAAAGGGAAGTCTGGGGCCCCCTGCTTGAGCTGCTCCCCCCGCGACCCGACCCCGGATAAGCGGATGACGATGATGATGATGAGGATGAGGACACTCTTACTGCATATGATAAACATTACACAGGTATCTGCCATGTTAATGTCAAAGGTGTTACGATGACAAGTTTGGGGATAATGCATCTATACAAAGTATTTTCAATAAACAACAAATTGACATATTAACAATAAAACAACATGCATGGCTACACCATCATAAGTCAATCTAATTAGTGCCTGAATACAAATGTGTCCACAGAAATGGTAACTAACTAACGTATGATAGTAAGCATTATTGGCCCTTAACACTAATGTTCAGAAAAAACACTGCCTCAAAAGGCTATTGGCTTAAGCAATGCAAGTAGAGGCATATGCTTGAACTTTATACTTTTAAACGTTGCAAACGTACAAAAACATAATTATATATTTATGTGGCATTCAGTCCAATGCTGGAAATATATCTGTGGCCTTCAGTAGGCCAATGCTGTGGTAAAGTATGCAAAGTATGACCAAGTGTTTCTTTCTGTTCAATAGATAGAACGTTATCAATCCCCTGTGGGAGAAATTTGTTAATGTTTGTCCCTATAAATCAATAATGGTAAAAAAATAAATACACGACGGTAACTGCGTAAGTCAAACCGTCCAATATGAAGGCTCTACTTAACCACGCCCCCTACTCACTTCCACCAATGCAAAGCGAACAGAACTGAGTAGGGGAGGGCGTAGCCTAACTAGTTTGTGAACGACCCAGAGAAACGCAACGCAAATTCAATGTGAACATGTACGAGGCTTTAATAAAATCCCAGACGATTTTTTAATTCCGCCACACATTTTTTAAAAGTGTCGCAAAAAGAGGGCATGTCCGGGCAAAAGAGGACGTCTGGTTTACCTACGTACGGGAAACCCATTTGATTCCTACCTGTAACACTGTTAAATAGCGGCCCAAATTGGTGGGCGCTATCCTGGTCATTTCTCTTCGTGAGAAATACGAAGTGTGGCGCATGAGCGTGTGCATGGGTTGAATTGCGTGTGTCTCACGCCGAATGCGTGAGACTTGAGAGCCCTGTTACCGGTATAGTATCCCGGATGTTGACAGTCGCAGTTCACCAAAAGTGGCGTAGAAGAAGAAGGGGGAACTGTGCAGCGCCGTATGAATGTATTAAATATGCAAATTTGATCGGACCTGACTGGAAAGTATTACCCGACACAGTGGCAGGTGAAGTGACACAATTCACCACCATACAAATCCACCCGCAAATGGCATGTGGCGGGTGTTAATTTCCATCCCTGGTGTGTGTTAATATATGCGTGTGTGTGGAGAGAGAGAGAGAGAGAGAGAGAGAGAGAGACTATAACTGACACAGAGACACTGAGACACATCCCCTCCCCCTCAGCACCCATCGTGCGTGTGTGTGTGTTAGGGCTGTCACTTTTTACAAAAATGAAATTCGAACGAATTTCGAATGTCCATAATTAATTCGAATACATTCGCCATAGAACTATAAAAAAAAAAAAAAAAAGAAACACGACAACGACTGTTGTCGTGTTTCTTTTTATTTCTTGTGGAAATCACGTATACCTACTGAATTCATAACAGCACAGGATAAAAACACATCTTTGATAACACATTTGTAAACACAACAAGAGGAAGCTCCGACACACAAGTGCGGCTGTCCTTTACGCATTAACAATAACTGCTCGGAGCGCGATATGCGGAGCGCATGTCGTCCATGGCACACACAGCCTATATAAACGAACAATCTGTGAGGCCGACCTCCAACACGGTGTGCTGCTCTTTTTATTCCTTACGGAAAGAAAATTACAAGTAGTCTCGCAGCTCTCCGTTACCGCTGCAGCTGCTTCTGTCAGCCGTGCTGTATAGTCCCCAAACAGGCTGCCCATCGCGCCCAGCGCAGCAGCGGACTTTTCTCCCTGTCGTGTGCGATCAGTGTCGGTCTCCGTTTCAATGAGCTCGTGTGAGAAGCTTTCAGTCACGAGATGTTTCTGTGCAGGGGAAAGGTGGACTAACCGGGAGAAGCGGGGATCCAGGAGTGCCGCTTTATTGAGGAAAAGCCACTCGCCGCTCTCTTCTTTATAGCGCATTTTTACAGTTCGAATGGAGAATTACACTTCGAATTCGAACTTTTCACCCCACCTTCGAACGAATATTCGAACTTCGAATAAAAAGTGACAGCCCTAGTGTGTGTGTGTGTGTGTGTCTGTGTGTGTCTACAACCGACACAGAGACACTGAGTCACCCTCCCACCATACACCAACCCCCGGGAGGAGGTCCTCCTGGGTGAAGGAGGACCAGAAGGTGTGGAGGTGTGTCAGTGTGTCTGAGGACCCTCCTCCACCTGGGGACACTCTGTAGAAGGACAGAGAGCCAGCAGGCCGGTCCAGATACACTCCTACTCTGGTGGAGCCAGCGGGGGGGAGAGGGAGGGCTGTCCCTCTACCGTCGTACCGGGCAGAGTAACCATCATCAGAACAATGAAGACTCCAGGACTTGTTGTTCAGTCCAAGCCTGCTGTCACCACCCCCTCCTCTCCTTGTGATTCCTCTGTATGTCACTCCTATATCAACCCATCCTTCCCACTCTACCTCCCAGTAACAGCGGCCAGTCAGAGCCTCTCTACCCAACAACTGGGGCCAGGAGTCAAATCTCTCTGGGTGATCCGGATACGACTGGTCCTCTTCAACCCACGTCACCTTCCTGTTGTCCTCAGACAGAGAGAGGTCTCTGTGGGCCGTGTTGGGGTCCAGTGTGAGGTCACAGGCATCTGAGGGAGAACCAGACATGATGAGCTGCTGAACCGCTCTTCATCCTCATCATCATCATCACTAGTACTGTTCTCCTGCGCTCTGTGTACATATACATAGATATGAACACATACATATACATATGTACACATACATAGATACACACACCTCAACAATGACGTTATGAAAACATCAACAACAATATTATGAATACATCAACAACAGGGTTATGAATACACTCATTCATCACTAGTACTGTTCTCCTGAACATGACATGTGGGGGGGGGGGTCATGTGATGATAGTTGCACTATTGCTTCAGACCCCGCCTCCCCCTCCTCAGCCCCCTCCCCCTCACCGCCCCCCGTAGCCCCCCTCCCCCTCCTCAGCCCCCTCCCCCTCACCGCCCCCCGTAGCCCCCCTCACCGCCCCCCGTAGCCCCCCTCCCCCTCCTCAGCCTCCTCCCCATCAGCCCCCCCTCACCCAGGACCGGGACCCTCAGCACCCCCCAGCACCCCCCCTCCCCCTCAACCCCCCCCCCCCCCCTCAGTAATGTGAGGGGAGGGGGGGGGGGGGGGGTCATGTGATGTCATAGTTACTCTATTGTTACATTAGTGTCATTATAGTCCGGGACCCAGAACGGGACCCCTCCTCTCGAGCACAGATGTTAGCTTCATGATGATTATCATGATTATGTCTGATAATAATCAATACACTATTAACTTTCCAATACAGAATAAATCAATGTAATACCTGCTGGGTTTAATACAAGCAGGTTTATTATGACGGTCGACAGTATTAATATACATAATATAAGATGCGTAAGATACATGATGTCAGCCATCATCTTCATTCCCAGTAGGATGTGATCTCACTTCCTGCTGTGTGGATGGACTTTCCATCTCAATAGTGAGTGTGTGATGTGATGAATCAAACAGACACTTACACTTCTTTAGAGCTGGTTTCAGCCTCCACACTCCACCGTGCTCCACACTGGGGGGGAAACAAAGTGAGAGCAGCATGTTGAAACATTCACCTTCATCATCTGCCGTCTCATCACGTTCTACACAACATGAGTGACAGCTGCCTCTTCAAACCACTTCATCTAGCAGCGACATGAATCCTTGTAGGAGACTTTGTCCCCGAGTGGTGAGCTGTCCTCTCCATACCTGAGAGTGTCCAGTCTCCAGCGTGGATCCTCCAGTCCAGCAGAGAGCAGCGCAGCTCCAGAGTCTCCTGGGTGATTGTAGCTCAGGTCCAGCTCTCTCAGATGGGAGGGGTTGGAGCTCAGAGCTGAGGCCAGAGAAGCACAGCCTTCCTGTGTGACCAGGCAGCCAGACAAGCTACACACACACACACACACACACACACACACACACACACACACACACACACACACACACACACGCACATACAGTAAAATCCTGTGTTTTTCCAGTCTGCCGACCAGTTTATGAACGTCCTACTCCAAACACAAGTTGTGTTGACTTGGTGATGTAGAAGGTCCTTTTATGAAGCACTTCCTGGTCCAGTGAAGGGACACCGACGGCGAGTTGTGTGTGGATGTGTGGAGCTCCTTCTGGCCAGCGGTTGAAGATGGCCAAGAGAAAGCTTCTCAGCCATAATACGTTAGGTTTTCTAAACCACACCACATTTGGATTGGGACCATTTGCCACAGCGCCACCCATGGAAGAAGGCCTTCCCAGAAACAAGCGGGTATTCAACGGCCACATAATATATCAGCATTGTAGCGCCCCAAGCCCTAGTCTCTATTCCGCTGTGGAGCGAGGTCCACTCTACCACAGGACTTTTGGCTTCTTTATATTTCACTTGATTAAAGTATCACCTCTACCTAGAACTCGGTTAGATTGTACTACTACTAATGTACTAATCTAGATTATAGATCCATCAGGGAAACCACTTACGTGATCAAAAGTATCAGGGTGCAAACTGCTAATGACCCATAAAGTTGACGACAGTTTAATGTCAGAAAACAAATTAAAGATCAGTGCACGGGCCCAGGCCTTCCTGTGATTCATGCTCCTTTCTAACGGTTTAAATGACTCATTAAAGCAGTTAGTGATGTTCAGACCTACTGTATCATACAGTGCTCACAACAACAACTTAATCTATTAGAATTTAAAATGTATTCATGTGAAACTTTAAACACATTTAAGATAAGTAACATACAATACCTTGCAGTAATATTTGCAAACCCCCTTTGACAAATAATGTTACTTTTCTAATGGCAGCACTCTGGCCATCATCATCTGTACAAGAGACAGTTTACTAAATAAACGACTGGCCGATACACTATTTACACAGTGAGAGTAGTTGTCCTATTTCCATGTGTGGATGGACTAAGGAATCAGCAATAGTTTACTCAGAATGCATAATAGTGTAGTGTGCCAGGACTATAGTCTGTGGGCCAGGACTGATGCAAAGACAATTCTGGCCAAGCAGCAGAAGTTAAGTGACAATGTGCCAAAATTACTGGCCCATTTATGGTTGCACTAAAGATGCAAGAGTATTCTTAATGTTACTGTTTATAACACAGGGTGCTTTAAGACATTTAGAGTATCCCCACTTCTCCCAGAACCACTACACCACTGCTTACAGTTGTTGAAATACAGCTGGACTTAACTATCAATTAACAAGTATTAATCCTTGGCTTTCCTTATTTAATTAGTTCATCATGAATAGAGCTTTAATTAGTTTGTCTCTTCACTGGGTACACAATATAACAATGTTATTCTGTATCCTATTCATATTTGTGAGCAAAGAATTAGTTATTTAAATAATGAGTACTGGAATAGTAAGCTTTAAAACACGTTTTGTTTGACAATCGCAAGTTTCAAATCATCCTTTCCAGAGACCCTCCAAAATGTTTCTGTTGAGGCTTTCAGGGTCTGAGGTGTCCAGCTAGGGGTAAGACCCTCCAAAGACCCCCTGTACTTCACCCCGCTCTAAACTATCATTGTCTCGTATACAGGGGACAGTGGAGGGGCAAGAGTATTATATTTTGAGTTCATTTTATATTTATAATTGAAAGGTTGCAGGCATATGGATCTATTAGAATATCCACCTGAACAACAAGGTGTTACATCTCCAATGATACAAAATCATGGATGTGGTCATCACAGGTACTAAGTTATAAGCTGAGTTATATAAAGAACCTGTCCTCTGATGTGGAACTTGTGGTGTAAATGTTTGACCATTGAGTAAGACTGACCTGAGAGTTTCCAGTGTACAGTGTGGACTCCCCAGTCCAGCAGAGAGCAGCTTCACTCCTGAATCCTGCAGATCATTGGTACTCAGGTCCAGCTCTCTCAGACTAGAGGAGTTGGAGCTGAGACCTGAGGCCAGATCTTCACAGCATCTCTCTGACAGATGACAGCCAGTCAGCCTTCTCACAAAAAATAAACACAACATGTTAGGAACTGTGCTTATTTTTTTTATTTGAAATTTGTCATAGGACATTTTATTAGTTTAACTAAATGTCAATACAGTACATCTTTAAATTATGACATACTGAGGTCAGATAACTAAAGATTTAAGATAATCTTTAGTTAAAAGAAGAATCAGTTTTTTAACTTTACTAAAGAACTCTAAAGTGCACCTTACTAGTCACGTTTCCATCTAAGAGTTTAAGCGAATCATTGGAATGTTCGCAAAAAAATAATTTGAATTAGGTGCGTTTCCATCAAGTGGTTGGAGCGGAAAACGACACACATTCCAGGACTTCTCGTGTCCTTTTGATTACATGCTCTCTTTTAGGTACATTGTGGAATTTAGTTGTTGTTTTCCATCTAAAAAAGCAGTATTGTTTTTTTCTTCGATGAGAGCAAGGAAAAGTTTTATCTCTCTATCGGTCCAAACGTATCTATTATTCACGTTGCCCATCTGTTCCATGGAAGTATTTAAAGGATACATTGTGCAGATTGATCATTTGAAATTCATCCCCACCTTTATACCACAGATACTCTAGGGTCTATACTAGCATATAACCGCGTTTTCTGATTACAGTTTAATGCATTTTTCACAATTTACCAGCTCTCCTTTTGAAGGCTGAACAGATAATTTGACTGGAACTACTTAGAAGGTGTCTATATATCAGGGATTAATGGACACCCTGCAGCCAATCAGAATCGAGTATTCCCCCAGACCATGGTATAATTAAAGGAGATAGAAACGCTTCAAAATAGATATTGACGCTACAAGCGGTTGTCGGCGGGGTTGCTATGGCCGGTCATTATGCGGAAATCGGAAGGACGTTGTCAGTCCTGTGTCTTCAATGTTCGCTATGTCACAGCTGTTTCGGAAAAAGTGTTTCCATCTCCCATTTTGCGCATTTACTCTCTTTCGCATAAGTCAAAACACACCTCAAGTGAGCAGTTAAACTTTTTTGCGAATTAAGAGGATTTTTATGCGATTTTTGGTGTTTCCATCACCGTTTACTGATTCGATACTACTGATTCGATAAATTTGTTTGACAATTGCAAGTTTCAAATCATTCTTTCCAGAGTCCAACTAGGGGTAAGACCCTCCGAAGACCCCCTGTACTTCACCCTGCCCTAAACTATCACTGTCCCGTACACGGGGGACAGTGGGGGGGGCAATATTATTATATTTTGAGTTCATTTGTTTACTTTGAATTGAAAGGTTGCAGGCATATGGATGTATTAGAATATCCACCTACACTACAAGGTGTTACTTCTCCAATGATACCAAAGAAATGGATGTGGTCATCACAGGTACTGAGTTATAAGCTGAGTTATATAACGGACCTCTGATGTGGAACTTGTGGTGTAACTGTTTGACCATTGAGTAAAATTTAACCTGAGAGTTTCCAGTGTACAGTGTGGACTCCCCAGTCCAGCAGAGAGCAGCTTCACTCCTGAATCCTGCAGATCATTGGTACTCAGGTCCAGCTCTCTCAGACTAGAGGAGTTGGAGCTGAGAACTGAAGCCAGAGCCTCACAGCATCTCTCTGACAGATGACAGCCTTCACACAAACAAAAAAATACCAAACATGTTAGGAACTGTGATTCATTTTCTATTTGAAATTTGTCATCAAACATGTTTTATTACTTTATCTAAATGTCAATACAGTAGATCTTTAAAATATGACTTACTTAGAGGTCAGATAATTAAAGATTTAAAATAACTCCTGAATATGTTCTCCAGTTCTGACTTCCGGTATGCTAATAGGTAGCAAACAAGAGGAGCTCCCGGCCAATTGAGCAAAAAAACTGAAAAAATAAACTAAAGCTATAGCTCAAACTTTGAATAGCATAGGTCATGAGAACTACCCAAAGTGGAAAGGGAAAAGAGAAAAAGAAGAAAGCGGAGAAACATGCACGAGGTAGAAGGCTAACAGGTGCTCCGGGCTAGCGCAGAGGTAGCTAGCAATGCTGAACAACCTAGCTGGGTGTCTGAGATACAGGCTAGCTTACAGGCTGGTCTGGAAAGGATACAGGCTAAAATGGATACAGCCCAGCACAGAATGGACGCCAAATTGGACAAAATTGGCAAGCAAAGGGAAGAGATAAAGCAAGGGATGGATAGCCTCCGAGAGGAAACTAATAGAATATTCGAGTCTGTGGACGTTGACATGGGGCAAAAAAGAAAGAAATTGAGATCCAGGAAGAACGTACAGTTGAGGTGGAGGAGTGGACTACACAGGCACAGGACATTCTCACTACTCCACTCAAACAACAAAGTAGGCTACAAGAGAAATTAACCGACTTGGAAGGGAGGTCAAGGAGAAGCAATATTCGATTCTGGGGGCTGAAGGAAGGGCTTGAGGGAGACTCGGTTGCTGAACACTTGGATAAATTAATTCACAAGGAGCTGGGAATGTCGAAGGATATTTAATTGGATATCCAAAGGGCACACAGAGCATTAACACCGAAACCACAACCAGACAAGCCCTCAAGAGCGATTATAGTAAACCTTTTGATGTTCGAGGTCAAAGAGAACGTCCTCAAGACGGCCTGGAGATCGACGCTGGAAGTCGAGGGACACAGAGTGATTTTTGATCAGGACTACACTGCAGAAGTGGCGGCTAAACGTCGGAGATAAGCAGTCAACAAAATAATTCTAAAAGAGAGGGGGATTCGGTTCCAGCCCCCAAGGGACACACTCAGAGTTCACTGGACCGAAGGAGTCAAAGTATACAACAGTACTCAGGATGCGACGAGGGCAATGCGGGAGAGACAGACACCGCTGCGGAGACTGGAGGCAGCGCGCAAGTGGACCAAAATCAGGAGATGAGCGTACAGGGGAGGATAAAGGACGTGAAGCGCCACGGTGACGATAAGTAAAGAGCACGGACACCAACACAGATTTGACTTTAGAAGTTTTGAATAAAGCCTTTTGTTTCGTGACTTGACGGTCCTTTCGAAACACTGCAGTGATGTGATCATTTACAAGAGCATAAGCTGACGGACATATAGGATCACTTGGGGCAAATGTATATTTATGCCATGGGTTAAAATAATGTATGGAAAATGTACACAAAGCTCTCGGCCGGGAGCTCTGGAATTTAGATGTTGGAACCTTATAGTGAGCTCGGGAGATCCACGCCTGAGGAAAACTCTGCCACTAAGGGGGCCCTCTCACTAGGAGAGGCTCTACCCCTCACCTACCAACAGGGTCAGGGGGACACATTGGAAACCCCTGAATGCTTTGGAAGTTCATGTTCTGATTGTTAAAATTAGTTTTTTTAGTTCAGGGGTTGCTGTTAGTTTATATGTGGGGAACAGAATAATGGTTTTAGAGGAATTATAATGCAACGTCGGGGTATTAGAATGGTGTCATTAAATGTCAATGGTATGAACAATCCGATAAAAAGGGGGAAAGTGTTAAAATTTAGAAAGGAAGAGGTGCAGGTTATATATTTAAGCAGTCTGCTGTGCAAATAAATGATTGGCCAGAGGGATTAGGGTACAACCAACATCAAGCACTATTCATAAGATTAGGTACCCGAAAACGAATGAGTTATTAAAAGAGCCAGAGGAAATAGAGGGAGCATTTGAGGAATATTTTAGGACACTATACACACAACCAGCTGCAGCAGATGAAGAGAGTATCAAGACATTCCTAGAGGGGCTAGACTTACCATCGATAGGGGAAGGGCAGAATCAATTCTTCAACTCAGATATTACGGAGGAAGAGGTGGGGAAAGCAATTAGTAGAACGAGAAATAGTAAATCACCAGGTAGTGATGGATTCCCATCGGAATTCTATTAAGTATTTAGGCAGGAATTTAACCCCTTATTGTTAGCAATATTTAGATACTCAATGAATGAGGGCAAAACTCCCCCATCCTGGAAAGAGGCTATTATTTATATGATCCATAAAGAGGGCAGGGAAACGGAAATGTGTAGTAGCATTAGACCGATATCCATGCTTAATGTTGACTCTTAAGATCGATACTTCAATTATCTCAAAAGGATTTGAGTCATTCATGCCCGATATTATAGATGAAGACCACACTGGTTTTATAAAAGGAAGGCAGGCACAGGACAATATAAGGAAGACAATTCACATAGAGGAGGAAGTTAAAAGGAGAGGAAAGAGTGTGGTCTTAGTGAGTTTGGACACGAAAAGGCATTTGATTATGTTGGGTGGACCTACCTGTATAAAGTCCTAGAAAAATGTGGCTTTAATTGGGACTCTTATCAAATGCATACGGTCATTGTATCATGAGCCAACAGCAAGAGTGAAAGTGAATGGTAGTCTGACGGATCGGATTAAGTTAAAGCGGTCGACTATAGTGATCACACTGATAGGACAACCAGACACAAGCTTTCCAATACTGATGGATCTACTGGAGGAATACGGGCACTATTCAGGGTATAGACTTAATGTGACAAAGACACAGATTTTAGCTCTAAATTACACACTAACGATAGAGAAATACAAATGGAGATGGGACTGTGAGAAGATAGTTAACATCCGAAAAGGAGTAGACTAATTATCTAACGCAAACTACACACAATAATGATATTCAGAGCATTAAGGGGTACTTTGCAAGGTGGTCAGGACAGGTATTGGACTTTATTTCAAAGATTGAAATAGTAAAAATGTACATACTGCCAAGGTTATTGTATCTAACTATCTATTAATCATTACCCATATCTGTACCACAAAGTTAATGTATGGAGTGGGATAAGTGGATCTCAAGGTTCATCTGTTGGAGAAAGAGACCCAGGATTAGGCTTCAACACTACGTTGCCTAAGGAGAGAGGAGGGATGGCGTTGCCCAGTTTAAAAGATTACTACCATGCAGCACAGGTCAGAGCTGTGGCATGTTGGTGTAACGGGAACTACGTAGCCTAATGGAAAGATATTGACATAAGGGGGAGGGCTATCATAATCAAGCACTAGTGGGGGATAAAGAACTACTTAAGAAACAGGAAGGCTAAATAAACTCAATAACTAAGTTTTCTTTAAACATTTGGAACACTATAGTGAGATACTAATTAGAAAAAGAGATGAAGATTTTGAGATGTTTAACGCATGTCAATACATTTCTGACAGGAAAAGGTCATGGTTTCAAGAGATGGGAAAGAGGAGGCATCACGGCAATTTGCACGATAGTAGAAGAAAGGAAAATGCAGAGTTTTCAATATTTAAAAGAGAGGTTTAAATAAAAATAAAAATGGATAAGGCCACCCAACAAAATGAATAATTAAGGTAGTGAATGATTTATATACAGGGGGAAAGAGTAGGGAGATCTCAGCCCTATACCAAGGTCTGCTGAAGAGCAGGGGGAACTCTACTATGTATGTAAAAGAAAAGTGGGAAAGAGAGCTTGGGATCGAGATAACGGAGGAAGAATGGTACAACGTATGCAGGATACAGCACTCGACAACTGCTTCGAGGTTATGGAGGGAGTCCGGGTGGAAGAATATCATAAGATATTTCATTACCCCAAATATGAAAGGGAGGTATGCCCCGTAACAGACTGTATGTTGGAAATTATGTGGGCAGGAGGGGTGTCAAAGATGGAGGAAAATTGGGAAGGTGTTTTGAAAGAATTAGGAGGTAATTGGATATGAATTACCTAACGTGAGTAACGCGTGACGCTAGCACAGAAGCATACGGCGGACATCTCCCTCTTTATTCTTGGTGGAAATAGTAACATAGTCACGCCATTAAAAATGTTTATGTAAAAAAATGTAGCGAGAAATGTGCATTTTACTTTCATAATGTTTGCTCGGTGAATGTGAAGGATGTTTGGTTTGAAAGTTATGACGAAGAGGGAACGCTCCATTCACTTGCATGGGCAGCGTCTCTTGTTGCTAAGCAACCTCAACGTCTTTGGCGGATAATTTCTCTGCTGATCAACACTACGAATGCTGGAAACACACCAGACACACCATGTGAAGTTATTTAACCCGATTATTGTTATTTATATCCGAGATTATATAATCTAACCCCATCTAAACTCTATCATGCACCCAAACACGGCGGCGTTTGGGATTCCTACCTCAGACTCCTAAATACAGCGCAGCAATGGTGGCTGCGTAGGCGCGTTGAACCATTTTTGTGACACACAATGATCAAGCGTCAGGTTAGGCGCGTTACTTGTGTAATCTAACGCGCGTAACGCGTTCAGTGTGGCCGCACCAGACCGGCTTGGTGTTGTACCTAGGGAATCTGGTTCAGGAAAACATGCAAGGTGGGGACTTATATCTGATAAAAGCTCTGCTGGCAGCAAGCAAGAAAATCACAACTAGAGCATGGTACAAAGCCGATCCACCAACAAAGAAGCAATGGCTCGGTGTAGTGGAAGAAATATACGACATGGAAAGATTCACGTACATATTGAGGGTCCAGGAGCGGAAGTTTGAATCAAGATGGGAAAAATGGGTTGAATATAAAAGAGAAGTGAACGACACCACACATTGGGAGGTTTGAAATCAGATCATGATGTTGCATTTCAAGTAGGGGTGAGGCGATTCACTCAGCTCACAATTCGATACGATAAACGATATTGGGTTCAGGATTCGATATTATAACGATATTACAGCAAAACGTGAATGAAGAAAATGTATGACGTACATACGTCATACATTTTCTTCATTCGAGTTTTGAAATATTTTGTGACTTTAAAATAAACGACACTACATATTGTCGTTTATTTTATAGACACAAAATATTTCAGATGGGGATTCCATTTCGGGCTCAACACCGGCATCTTTAAATACTAGTATCAGCGTTCAGTCAACAATAGTGATTGATTATTGAACACCGCAGGATCAGCGTGCGAGAACACGCCGTGGACCGTGACAGAGGTGTAGACGCTCCTGTGTGTAGCCCTGTCCGTCCGTGGATAAGCCAGCGCAATTTCGCGCATGCGTGCTATGCGACCCATGCGACCCTCCCACGTAGATATATTTTAGATGGAAACACGCCGTGCCTGGAACCAAACCAAGTTGTGCCTCGCTGTCGGTGGAAAAAATGGCATTAGTAAGTTTGCACTTAAGTTTGCACATTAAATGCAAACTTAAGTCCATGAATAACCATTTGTTCGTCTCAACGACGCATTTCGTCACGTTTTAATATTGCGATATTTCGTGGCACGCAATATCGTCACACCCCTAATTTCAAGTAAGGGAGATGGCTCACATGTCACTGGTAGTTTCTTTATTGTTATTTATCTTTAATTATATTTTTTCTCGAATATACACGTGTATGTATAAGAATTGTTATTCCAATTCAAATGGGGCTTTATTTGAAACTGTTCTTTCTTCCAGTTGTATTCTTGCATACATGTGGTTTTGTATGTTTACCAAAAAAACAATAAAAATGTAAGTGTTAAAAAAGAAAGAACAGATCTAAGAGGAATCTGTTGGATTCAGTTGGTTAATGAATGTAACAATCATTAACCAACTGAATCCAACGTACACCTTTTACTCTCATGGCAACACAAATAGAGTGAGATGGAGGTCTTGTGTTTGATAAGATGAGTGGTAATGGTGCTGCGATGCACGCAGACTGCCAAAGTTTAGTTCAGTGCTGAGTTAAAGCGCAGCTGTATTGCGGTGCCAGTGTGATAACTCTATTAGGGAACACGACCCACTTAAGTTCCCGTGAAGACACTGCTTTGATCAGAAAACTAAAACACTGGTTTGTACTTTGTGCAAAGTTTCAATGAAATGTCAGAGTAGCACTAGCGTTATTCAAGAACATGTGAAGAAATGCACTATTCTGGATGACCCAGAGAAGAAGATAAATCCTTATTGGAGTATATTATCCAATCAGCAGCTGGTTATTATCAGTAGGTATTTAATTGAGGAGGAGGAGGAGGAGGATGAAGAGTTGTTTGGTGGAGAAAGTGAAGTTGAGGCGCTGGCGGTAAAAACAGAACAACACCCCCTATGCAATCAAAACAATTAACAACTTATTAAAAGCGAGTGAATCTGTTCACGTGAATGGACATAGATGGATGGTACGTGACCAAGGACATTCTCAAGTCTAATAAAGGGCTACGACCACATTTGTTAGGGTGCCACCCAATTAAAAAGTTATTGGCACCAGTACAAAATGTGCCTAACCCCTGAGAGGACATATTCTACTGAATAATTTAGACCTGTTAACTTTCTGGAGATAAATCTGTTCAATGTCCGCTGATGTAGAACTTGTGGTGTAACTGTTTGAGATATTGAGTAAAACTGACCTGAGAGTTTCAAGTGTACAGAGTGGACTCCCCAGTCCAGCAGAGAGCAGCTTCACTCCTGAATCCTGCAGATTATTGGAACTCAGGTCCAGCTCTCTCAGACTAGAGGAGATTGAGCTGAGAACTGAGGCCAGAGCTTCAAAGCTTCTCTCTGACAGATCACAGCCATTCAGCCTGCACACACATAACACACTATGTTAGGGACTGTGATTAGAATGACAAACATCTTTTACTTTAAACTTAGTGGAGGATGTGTGTAGCAACCAATAACGTTATAGTGGCCAATAAAGTAAAAAATGGCAATAACGTAAAAATGTAAATGTAATAAAGCCAATAACGTAATAACTTGCAGTGTAATAAAGTTGTTGAGCCAATAACGTAATAACTTTTTGCCAATAATGTTATAAGGTATTACGTTATTGGCTGCTTATTATTATTATAACGGAACCCAAAGAGTAACATATAAATCCAAATTCACTCTTTGCTCCTTTAAGGCCTCTGTCACGCCAAATTTGTACCGGGTGGCAAATTTGTACCGGGCATGTCATCAGATTACGTAAGGGTTGTCCGTTGCCGGGCAGGTTTAAAAAAACATTTGCGCTCATGTTGCCAAAGACGAAATAACATAATACAGATAACGGAACGCTAGATAACACTTGTTTTTACTTTATATTTGTATTGTATTTAATTGTTTAATCAAATTTAGCTTGTAAACTGAGTGTTTAAAGCGGGTTTCGAAAAACATTTGCGCTCATGTTTCCAAAGACGAAATAACATAATACAGAAAACGGATTGCTAGATAACACTTGTTTTTACTTTATATTTATATTTGTATTGTATTTAATTGTTTAATCAAATTTAGCAAGTAAACTGAGTATGTAATGTAATTTGTAAGTGTAAGTGTTAGCTGTCTTGTCACGGTCAATGTTATCGGTCTTGTCACGGTCAATGAACAAGTGCGAATGAACGAGCTTGAGGGTTCGCGAATGTTCGTGAACCTTTCACGTCATTCGACGCGATCGTCCGTTGCCAGGCAACGGACGACGCGATCATCTGTTGCCAGGCAGGTTTGGAATGGATTACGTATGGATGACGTGCCCGGTACAAATTTGGCACCCGGTACAAATTTGGCGTGACACCCAAATTCATACCCCCCTCATCTGGAGGGGGGTATGAGGGTGGAGAGGTAACTGTTAGGGGGGAATGAGGGTGGAGAGGTAACTGTTAGGTCAGATATTTAAGCGTTTGATGCAAGATGCAATAATAAGGCTTAGTGTGACAAATTCTCTCCAGAAATTGAAAATAAAATAAAGGGATACCTAATTTATTACATTATTGGCTCAGTTAATACATTTTCTAAATATTTTTTATGCAAGGCAAACAACGTAATAACCAGCCAATAACGTAATAAGTTATAACATTGTTGGCAAAAAGTTATAAAAGCTTTAATAAGATATGTTACACATACTAAATTAGATCCTTAAATGTTAATTTAATAATTAGTAACTTTTACTTTTAACGTAATTAAGTTATTGTCTTCATCTTTATTAGAAAAGTCGGTTTATTGTAATACATGTTATTAGTGAACCTACAGATATGTTTTGTTAGTTATAACTTATATATTCTACTATCAGGTATATTGTGTTGTGTATTGTCATACATTATTATGAGTAAACCTACAGAGATCTTTTGGAGTCTTTGATCACTGGCAGTAGCCTCAGAAGACCCTCCTCTGAAGCTTTGTATTTCTTCAGGTCAAACACGTCCAGCTCCTCTTCTGATGTCAGTAAGATGAAGACCAGAGCTGACCACTGAGCAGGAGAGACATGTGTTTCGAAGAGACTTCCTGATGTCAGGGACTGTTGGATCCCCTCCACTAGAGAACGGTCGTTCAGCTCGTTCAGACAGTGGAACAGATTGATGCTTCTCTCTGGAGATAGGTCTCCTTTTATCTTCTCCTTGATGTAAGACACTGTTCCCTTATTGGTCTGTGAGCTACTTATTGTCTGTCCCAGCAGACCTCGTAGGACAATCTGATTCGTCTGCAGAGAGAGGCCCAGAAGGAAGCGGAGGAACAAGTCCAGGTGTCCGTTCTCACTCTGTAAGGCCTTGTCCACAGCACTCTGGTAGAGGAGGAGTTTATCTTCACTTGAGGTTGGTGGTTCTTCTGAGAGCAGATTGACACCATTGTGGATGAAGGACCAAAAGACATAAAGAGCAGCCAGAAACTCCTGGAGGCTCAGATGGACAAAGCAGAACACCTTGTCCTGGTACAGCCCACACTCCTCTTTAAAGATCTGGGTGAACACTCCTGAGTACACTGAGGCTGCTCTGATATCAATGTCACACTCTACCAGGTCTGCCTCATAGAAGATCAGGTTGCCTTTCTCCAGCTGGTTAAAAGCCAGTTTTCCCAGAGAAACAATGATCTCCCTGCTCCCTGAACTCCAGTCTGGATCTGTTTCAGCCCTCCCATGGTACTTCCTGTCCCCCTGTATGGACTGAACCCTCAGGAAGTGGCTGTACATCTGAGTCACGGTCTTGGGCATCTCTTCGATCTGGGATGTTTTGAAGAAGTCCTCGAGGACTGTAGCAGAGATCCAACAGAAGACTGGGATGTGACACATGATGTGGAGGCTTCGTGATTTCTTGACGTGGGAGATGATTGTGCTGGCTAGCGTCTCATCTTTGAATCTCTTTCTGAAGTAGTCCTCCTTCTGTGGGTTGGTGAACCCTCTCACCTCTGTCACCATGTCAACACTATGAACAGGGATCTGATTGGCTGCCGCAGGCCGTGTGGTTATCCAGATGCAAGCAGAGGGAAGCAGGTGGCCCCTGATGAGGTTTGTCAACAGCATGTCCACCGAGGTGGACTTTGTGACATCAGTCCATATCTTGTTGTTCTGGAAGTCCAGAGGAAGTCGACACTCATCCAGTCCATCCAAGATGAAGACAACTTGGAACCGGTCATATCTGCAGATTCCTGCTTCTTTGGTCTCAATAAAGAAGTGATGAAGAAGTTCCACCAAGCTAAATTGTTCCTCTTTCAGTAAATTCAGCTCTCTGAAAGTGAGGAGAAATGTAAAGTGTATGTCGTGGTTGGCTTTTTCTTCAGCCCAGTCGAGGATGAACTTTTGTGTTAAGATGGTTTTACCAATACCGGCCACTCCAGTTGTCATTATTGTCCTGATTGGTTTATCTTTAGCAAGTAAAGGTTTAAAGATGTCTGCACATTTGATTGGGGTTTCCTCCTTGACTGGTTTCCTGGAAGCTGTTTCAATCAGTCTGACCTCATGTTCCTTGTTGACTTCTCCACTGCCTCTCTCTGTGATGAAGATCTCTGTGTAGAACTCATTCAGAGGTGTTGAATGACCTGCTTTAGCGATTCCCTCAAACATACACCAGAACTTCTTTTTCAAATGAGACTTGATTTTATGTTGGCAATCGACAGCAGCAGGTCCTAAATAAGAAAAAAACAGTAGACGTCAGTTAGTGGATGGTGGCATCAGTGGGAACATGTCAATATTTCCTGTTGAAATATCAATTTCATGATGTTTAGTGGCTTTATAAATTGTAGTCAGAGAAGCTGGTTGTGACAAAGACGACATGTTACAGATTAAAAATGTTCAGGACGACTTCCGGTAATGGCGGCGAGCTAGACAGACGCTGCTTTTTAGTCTCTGTACTAATTACAATTTCTACTCCTTTGAAAGCCATATAACAAACTCAAATAGAACACGGATACGTTTTAAAGCAAGGTTAACTATGTCAGGCACAAGAAAGAACAAAAATAAACCCGACAATCAACCTAATAAGTCTACAAACACTTCGCCAAGTGGCAAACCGCATGCTAGCCACGAACTAGCGGCCTCTTCAGTGGAGGATAGCGAGAGGATGGACGCAACAAACAATGGTCGTCGGGATATCCAGAATCAAGATGTTTTAGAGGCCATCGCTTGTCTCAAGACTGAAAGTTTGGCGCGTCAGAGGGAAGTTATTGATGGCATAGCCCACATTAGATCGGATTTGGATGTTATCAAAAGCAGAATGACCACGGCTGAACAACGCATAGGTGACACGGAGGATGTAACAACACAGCTAACGGCAACGGTGTCTGAGTTGGAAGCCAAAGTGAAACAACTTACAGAAAAGAATGACGACCTTGAGAATCGCTCACGCCGTTCGAATCTACGCTTCATTGGGCTGGAAGAAAAGGCGGAGGGTGCCGACGCTGAAACCTTTCTGGAGAATTGGCTCACCGAAGTCCTCGGACCGGAGAACTTCCCCCATCCGTTGCGGATCGAGCGAGCTCACCGCATCGCAGTTACTCCAACGGTCAACACTTCAGGCAAGCAGAAGCATAAGCCGACAACTGAACGTCCCAGGACACTGATCGCGACATTCCTGAACTTCAAAGATAAAGCGCGGGTGATGAACGCGGCACGGAAGAAGAAGGCGATTATGTACAACAACCGACAGGTCAAACTTTTCTCAGACTTTTCAGCCGACGTGCAACGCCAGCGGAACGCCTACTATGCGGTGAAACAGACTCTATACTCCAAGGGAATAGAGTATGGCCTTCAATACCCCGCCAAACTTCGGGTGACATATGAGGGCAAGGTCATCGTCTTCCAGACGCCCGGAGAAGTGGATACGTTTCTTCACAGCATTGATGAGTCAGGGTGATGTATTGCTTATATGCAAAGTAGGCTAAACTTGCAATAGAAATTATTTCTAGTACACACGGCTGATTTGATTTGAAAGATGTTTACAAGTTAAACAAGGAAAATAAAAGAAAAATGGCTCATTTAATTGGGCCCAATATTATTCTGTTATTTCTCACTTTAAAGGGTGTCGCTAAATAATTTGAGTCATGCTTGCACTCAGTAACCTATTTGCTTTCAGAACCTTAAAGATTATACGTTATTGGCTATGGCTTATACTAAAATGTTCATTTTGTTCTACCATAAAGGGGTGGTATTTTATATTACTTGAATACACAGAGATTAAAGGTGGTTTATTTAGTTTATTTGACTTACTTTTGCTCCTAATCAGGAGCTATTGGAAGGTGGATTTACTTAGTTTAGAGACTGTAAAGTAGGCAGTCGGTGGGTGGATATGTTAAACATTTTACATGTTCTAGCAAAATGTTTTTGGTGTGGTTCTTGTGTAGGTTTTCATTATTTCACGTGTATTGTCGTTTTATTTATTCTTTTTTTTTTTTTGTATTTCCCTCTTCTCTGTCTCCCCTCATATTACCCAACTCTTCAGTACAGCTCATGCTCTTTGTTAAGGCTCCCCATAGCATCCCCTAATGGCAGATAACCAGGTATGCAAATTAACCTCATGGAACATAAGAGGCTTAGGCAGTTTGGTGAAAATAAAACAGGTAATGACTAGACTAAAACACTTGGGCTCTAGAATTATATTTCTACAGGAAACGCACCTAGTCCCCACTGAAGTCATCAGAATACGTAGAAGGTGGCAGGGGCACGTGTTTGCTGCTAACTTCTCATCTCATGCTAGAGGAGTAGCTATCTTAATTCACAAATCTGTTCCAATTCAAATAATCTCTACTATTATGGACCCTGGGGGAAGATATATAGTTCTACACGGTAGTTTACTTGGAAATTACCTTAATTTAGTAAATGTCTACGGGCCAAATAAGGATGATCCTGATTTCTACAAGAATATTTTTCTAACAATTTCAACCTTAAGGGGGGAAGTTATAATGGGGGGAGATTTCAATTGTGTTCTGAAACCAAATATGGACCGTGAGGGTGGTCTAGACTCATCTCATTGTCATACAAGAAAGGTAATTCACCACTTCATGGCAGAGCTGGGGCTGTGTGATATATTTAGGAAACATAACCCAGATAAGAGAGAATTCTCATGTCATTCTACTACATACAATACCTATTCCAGACTTGATTATTTTCTAATTTCTAACACCTCAGTATTCAAAATCAAGAGTTGTTATTACAATGGCATAATAATATCTGATCATGCTGCAGTATCTTTAGAGCTTAAGGTTCATAAAGAATACAAAGGTCCTCCTAAATGGAGATTTGATAACAAATGGCTCCAAGATCCTCAGTTTGTACAGTTCCTTAATGCAAACATAGATGTGTTTTTCAAGCTCAACAAAAATGAAACGTCATCGCTAATCAGATGGGATGCCTTTAAGGCTTACATCAGAGGGCAAATAATAAGCTATACCAGTTTTAAATCTAAAGAATTTAAAAAGAAACTGTTAGAAATTGAAAAAGAAATTAAAACACTAGAAGAGCTAATTGTAACTAATAAGACACCATCTGTAGAGCAAAGATTAAACACACTTAGAGCCCAATATAATGAAATGTCAGTAAATAAGGCCTTAAACAATCTAAATAAATTAAAACAGCAATTCTATGATCAGGGGGAAAAGGCAGGCAAATTACTTGCCTGGCGCATTAAAGCTATACAAAATGAGAGATCAATACATGAGATAGAAAAATCTAATGGAACAATGACTTCAGACCCCAAAGAAATAAATGAAACATTTCAGAAATTCTATGAAACACTTTATAAATCTGAATTCTCCGCTGATAAAACATCTTTAAATGGCTTTCTTGATGCCCTGAACTTCCCTACTCTTTCTCAAGAAGACATGGAAATTCTGGAGAGACCATTAGAACTAGAGGAGTTTTATTGTGCCCTTATGTCTATGCAAAGTGGAAAAACTGCTGGCCCAGATTCGCTGCCCATTGAAATATATAAGACCTTCAAAGATATGTTGATACCCCAATTATTCACTATGCTTGAAGAAGCCTTCAGAATAGACTCCTTACCACCTTCCTTCTCTACAGCCCTCATCACTACAATATTGAAACCTGGCAAGCCACCTACTAAATGTGAATCTTACCGACCCATATCCCTACTAAACTCAGACACGAAACTAATTGCTAAAGTCATTGCACGGAGATTGGAGAAAGTCCTACCTAGTCTGATTCACGAAGATCAAAATGGATTTGTAATAGGAAGACAAGCTTTTCACAATATTAGAAGAGTCTTAAATATTATCAATATAGAAGATGGATCCCCCGATGTGGCCCTACTCTCCCTGGACTGTGAGAAGGCCTTTGACAGGTTGGAATGGCCATATCTATTTGATATACTCCCTAGATTTGGCTTGGGACAAAATATTATTAAATGGGTTTCGTTATTATACAATGGACCCACTGCAGCAGTCTTGACAAACTCCATGACATCCAAACCATTCAAACTTACCAGAGGAACACGCCAAGGATGTCCACTGTCGCCCCTTTTGTTTGTATTGTCCATAGAACCACTGGCCCTAACAATTAGATCACACCCTCTGATACGGGGAGTAACAATAGGAAGCTGTGAACACAGAATAAGCCTATTTGCAGATGACATCATACTCTTTTTAAAAAATCTGACAAAATCCCTTCCTGCCTTTCTTAACATAATAGCAACCTTTGGAAAAATCTCTGGCTACAAAGTCAACAAAACCAAGTCTAATATTATGTTCCTAAATGACAAAGAGAGAGATAATCCAATAGTAGGGAACGATTTTCATATTGCATCCAAGGGCTTTAAGTATTTGGGGATACAGATCACCCCCAAAATTCAAGATATAATCTCAGAAAATTATAACCCAATTCTATCATCTACCAGTAATACTCTGAAGAGATGGTCAGATCTTCCCATATCTCTGATTGGTCGTATAAACATACTTAAAATGAATATCTTACCAAAATTCTTGTATCTTTTTCAATCTATCCCACTTAGCCCCCCACCTACCCTATTTCCTAAACTGAAGGAATTAATGACTAATTTCATTTGGAATAACAGGCGCTCAAGACTTAGGATATCCTTACTTTATCTGCCATATGATAGAGGGGGCCTACAAGTGCCAAACTTTCTATGGTATTACTGGGCAGCCCAGATCAAGGCAATAATGCACTGGTTCTCAAATGAACCTAAAAATTCCTGGGTTGAAATAGAAAATTACATCACATCCCCCTTGCCATTAAAATTATATTTATTTTCTGATTCATTAAAGAACCTGTTAAAGAACACACACAACCCCTTTGTTAAAAACTCCATCATAGTCTGGCACAAAGTGCAATCACATTTAGGTATTGATTCAGACATATCAGGGTTCACCCCAATATGGGGAAACCACCAATTCCCAGCAGGAAGAAACGACTCAGGGTTCAAATCATGGGCAATGAAAGGTATTAGTAAAATCAGGGACATGTATAATGCAGATAAGGTATTGTATAGTTTTGAGGAATTACATGGTGCTTACAATATACCCAGGAACCACTTCTTCAAATATTTGCAAATTAGGAGTTTTATTTTGAAAAAATACAAACAACAGATAAACAAACCACCACTGTCCAGTCTTGAAGAGGTTATACTAAATCATATGCATAGTCGTGGTCAGGTTTCGGTGACTTATAACTTAATTGTGGAAAACTCCAATGAATCTTCAAATGACAAGAGAATGAAGTGGTCCAGTGACATGGATACAGAAATTTCTGAGGACGAATGGGAAAAGGTGTGTCACACAGCACAGACTCAAACTATAAACACCAGGTTTAAACTTATACAGTATAAATGGATTATGCGCACATATATAACTCCTTCCCTTTTGCACCGCTTCAATAACAATAACCCTGACCTCTGCATTAAGTGTGGTCTTGAAGAGGGCACACTTTATCACTGCCTGTGGACCTGCCCTAAAATAAGGGAATTTTGGGAAAAGGTAATAGAACGAATCTCTGACATAAACTCCACCAGATTGCCCGTCTGTCCTAAACTGTTCATTCTTGGACTTGTCCCAACAGACTTAAGGTTATCCATTACAGATAAAAAGATGGTATATATGTGCTCACTACAAGCTAAATACTGTATTGCCACTTCATGGAAAGCTATGGAGGCACCTTCTGTCAATTTTTGGTTCAAGACCCTGTCCAATACTCTGGCCATGGAAAAAATGACTTATGCTAAAAGGGGGAAGCTACAGATTTTCTACAAAGTATGGAAACTATTTACGGACTTCTTGGAAAGTCAACAAGATGTACAAGATGTATAGGCTGTATACTTTAACTTTCTGACAGTATTGTAAGAGGTTTTTTTTTTTTTTTTTTTTTTTGTCTTTCTTTCTCTTTCTTTAATGTTGTTTTGTTTCTGTTGTTGTTGTTTGTTGTTGATGTCTTTTATCCAAAAAGTATTTTCCTTCTATGTTGCTAAGCATATGTATTTTCATGTATGTTGTTGTACAAGTTGGAAAATGTAATAAATAAAATTCAAAAAAAAAAAAAATGTTCAGGACTTTTCGTTGTTCCACAGCAATATGATTGGTCTAATGATAATAATAATGATAATGAATTGGTGTAAAATGAAATGCTGATATAACAAGATAGTGTTGCATCTCTTCAACTGAGGTATTTGGCTGTTGATCTGCAGTTTATGTTTAATATTATTAATAATATAATAATGATAATAATTACATTGAATAACATTTTATTTCAAGGCGCCTTTCATGACACCCAAGGGCTTACAATTCATAATACAATCTAGGGTCAAAAACAGCAAGAGCTGCATCGCCAACAGAATGATAAAAACAAGACAAAAGACCCAGGGAGGAGGGGGTAAGAACAGTGAGGAGACGCAGGTAGGAGGGGGTAAGAACAGTGAGGAGACCCAGGTAGGAGGGGGTAAGAACAGTGAGGAGACCCAGGTAGGAGGGGGTAAGAACAGCAGCACAACGGGGATACGAGGGGAACCCACGGTAAGTAAGTAAGTAAGTATGTTTTATTTATAGAGCACATTTACACACAGCATACACTGACCAAAGTGCTGTACAATAAGATAAAAATAATAATAAAAATAATAATGATAATTAAAAATAACAATAATAATAATAAATATAGCTGCGAGCAGCAATGTGGGTGTCAAGCATAATGGGACTCGGTAGGCTAATTCTGCCGGATGGACGTAATCGGCCAGGGGGCTACATGACGACCGTCTCGGTAATCGGCAATACCAACAGCCGGTGGGATGAGCATTATTTTACCAAATGGGAAAAGGACCCCACCTAGAGGTAAGGGCGCAGTACAGTCTGCTGACAGAACAAATGTCACAAATACATAGGGGTATTCGGAACAATATCCCTAAAAGAGACACAATGTAAACAGGCATCCGTTCTGGAGGTGGTTCATGAAGCATTTAATCCAGTGGCAATTGCAGTTTATATTGTAGGTGGGTGGAATGGTGAACATAGTCATTGTGGCATTATACATTAAGTACCGCTTATCGCCACACGAGTGCAGTGTCTACCCATTAATGAACACCGTCAAGTTTGATTGGCTGTCACGGCCAAACGGTCTGAATTTGAGAAAGCGGCTTGATAGATTTGTTCAGCTTGGTCGGAAGATCATATATGCCAAGTTTCATAAAGATTGGACATAATTTGTGGCCTGTGGAAATTTACAACTGATTTTGACAACTTTCAACATGGCGGCCAAGTTCTGATGTTGCAATGAGAAATAATTTATAAGCTATATAAGGAGGTCTGGCAGTATCCTCAGACATTAAAAATAAGTTTGAAATGTACTCATGTGAAGAGAGAGGAGTTAAAACACGTCTTAATTAATTATAGCGCCCCCTAGAGGTCAATGGATTACCAAATTCATTGAGTGTCCCAATGATGATGTTATGGGTCTATGTAACAAGTTTGGTTATGATATGTCAAAGGGATGCTGAGATATTGGCGTGTTTCCGGTTTGGTTGATTCGCGGTCGAATATCATTGGCTGTCGCGGATATTTCTGCAAGAAATAATATACTAGCTATACGGGGAGGTCTAATAGTATCACTAGACATTGAAAATAAGTTTTAAATGTACTCATGTTAAAAGAAAGGAGTCAAAACACATCGACATTAATAACAGCGTCACCTAGAGGTCAAAGGTCACCAAATTCATCCAGTGTAACCTTTATGGGGTCATGGGTCTATGTACCAAGGTTGGTTATGATATGTCAAAGGGCTGCTGTGATATGGGCTTACATCCGGTTTGGCGGCTTTGCCGCCAAATTTGATTGGCTCTAGCGGGCAAACGGTTTTGAATTTGAAAGGTCTATCAGATGTTTTGCATCAAGCAGGGCCAGAAGATCATGTGTGCCAAGTTTCGAGATGATTGGACAAGATTTGTGATAGAAGTAGCACTTTGAAGGTTTTTGACATAAACCAAGATGGCGGATATATACGTCATGGCGCAATGACGTCATAGGGTGTGTTGAACTGGGCTTGGTTCAAGGAATCCAATGATACCTGGTTTGTGAATATTGGTCGAATAGGTCGAAAGTTATGAACATGAATGCATGCCCAACTTTGACCTGTTGGTGGCGCTAGAGCTGTTGGGCTAGCGACCTGAGATTGGCTTAATGGGCTAATGGGGCTGTCCTGAACCAGTGTGCCAAATTTCACAACTTTTCACCAAGCGGTTCTATGGGCTGCCATTGACTTCCACGTAGGTAAAATAATAATAATAAATATAGCTGCGAGCAGCAATGTGGGTGTCAAGCATAATGGGACTCGGTAAGCTAATGCTGCCGGGCGGACGTAATCGGCCAGGGGGCTACATGACGACCGGCTCGGAAATCGGCAATACCGACAGCCGGTGGGATGAGTAAATGGGAAAAGGACCCCACCTAGAGGTAAGGGCGCAGTACAGTCTGCCTGACAGAACATGTCACAAATACATAGGGGTATTCGGAACAATATCCCTAAAAGAGACACAATGTAAACAAGCATCCGTTCTGGAGGTGGTTCCTGAAGCATCTAATCCAGTGGGAATTGCAGTTTATATTGTAAGTGGGCGGAATGGTAAATATAGTAATTGTTGCACTATACATTAAGTACCGCTTGTCGCCACACGAGTGCAGTGTCTACCCATTAATGAGCGCCACACGAGTGCAGTGTCTACCCATTAATGAGCGCCGTCATGTTTGATTGGCTGTCACGGCCAAACGGTTTTGAATTTGAGAAAGCTGTTTGATGCATTTGTTCAACTTGGTCTGAAGATCATATATGCCAAGTTCCATGAAGATTGGACATAATTTGTGGCCTGTGGAAATTTACAACTGATTTTGACAACCTTCAACATGGCGGCCAAGTTCTGATGTTGCAATGAGAAGTAATTTTAAAGCTATATAAGGAGGTCTGGCAGTATCCTCAGACATTAAAAATAAGTTTGAAATGTACTCATGTGAAGAGAGAGGAGTTAAAACACGTCTTCATTAATTATAGCGCCCCCTAGAGGTCAATGGTCACCAAATTCAGTGAGTGTCCCCATGATGATGTTATGGGTCTATATATCAAGATTGGTTATGATATGTCAAAGGGCTGCTGAGATATTGGCGTGTTTCCGGTTTGGCGGCTTCGCGGTCAAATATCATTGGCTGTCGCGGATATTTCTGCAAGAAATAATATACTAGCTATACGGGGAGGTCTGATAGTATCACTAGACATTGAAAATAAGTTTTAAATGTACTCATGTGAAGAGAAAGGAGTCAAAACACATCGACATTAATAACAGCGCCACCTAGAGGTCAAAGGTCACCAAATTCATCCAGTGTAACCTTTATGGGGTCATGGGTCTATGTACCAAGGTTGGTTATGATATGTCAAAGGGCTGCTGTGATATGGGCATACATCCGGTTTGGCGGCTTCGCCGCCAAATTCGATTGGCTCTAGCGGGCAAACAGTTTTGAATTTGAAAGGTCTATCAGATGTTTTGCATCAAGCAGGGCCAGAAGATCATGTGTGCCAAGTTTCGAGATGATTGGAAAAGATTTGTGATAGAAGTAGCACTTTGAAGGTTTTTGACAAACCAAGATGGCGGATATATACGTCATGGCGCAATGACGTCATAGGGTTTGTTGAACTGGGCTTGGTTCAAGGAATCCAATGATACCTGGTTTGTGAATATTGGTCGAATAGGTCGAAAGTTATGAACATGAATGCATGCCCAACTTTGACCTGTTGGTGGCGCTAGAGCTGTTGGGCTAGCGACCTGAGATTGGCTTAATGGGCTAATGGGGCTTTCCTGAACCAGTGTGCCAAATTTCACAACTTTTCACCAAGCGGTTCTATGGGCTGCCATTGACTTCCACGTAGGTAAAATAATAATAATAAATATAGCTGCGAGCAGCAATGTGGGTGTCAAGCATAATGGGACTCGGTAAGCTGATTACGCCGGGCGGACGTAATCGGCTAGGTGGCTACATGACGACCGTCTCGGTAATCGGCAATACTGACATCCGGTGGGATGAGCATTATGTGGGAAAATGACCCCACCTAGAGGTAAGGGCGCAATACAGTCTGCCTGACAGAACAAATGTCACAAATACATAGGGGTATTCGGAACAATATCCCTAAAAGAGACACAATGTAAACAAGCATCCGTTCTGGAGGCTGTTCGTGAAGCATCTAATCCAGTGGGAATTGCAGTTTATATAGTAGGTGGGCGGAAAGGTAAATATAGTCATTGTTGCATTATACATGAAGTACCGCTTGTCGCCACACGAGTGCAGTGTCTACCCATTAATGAGCGCCACACGAGTGCAGTGTCTACCCATTAATGAGCAACGTCAAGTTTGATTGGCTGTCACGGCCAAACGGTTTAGAATTTGAGAAAGCTGTTTAATACATTTGTTCATCTTGGTCTGAAGATCATATATGCCAAGTTCCATGAAGATTGGACATAATTTGTGGCCTGTGGAAATTTACAACTGATTTTGACAACTTTCAACATGGCGGCCAAGTTCTGATGTTGCAATGAGAAATTTTAAAGCTATATAAGGAGGTCTGGCAGTATCCTCAGACATTAAAAATAAGTTTGAAATGTACTCATGTGAAGAGAGAGGAGTTAAAACACGTCTTCATTAATTATAGCGCCCCCTAGAGGTCAATGGTCACCAAATTCAGTGAGTGTCCCCATGATGATGTTATGGGTCTATATATCAAGTTTGGTTATGATATGTCAAAGAGCTGCTGAGATATTGGCGTGTTTCCGGTTTGGCGGCTTCACGGTCGAATATCATTGGCTGTCGCGGATATTTCTGCAAGAAATAATATACTAGCTATACGGGGAGGTCGAATAGTATCACTAGACATTGAAAATAAGTTTTAAATGTACTCATGTGAAGAGAAAGGAGTCAAAACACATCGACATTAATAACAGCGCCACCTAGCGGTCAAAGGTCACCAATTTCATCCAGTGTAACCTTTATGGGGTCATGGGTCTATGTACCAAGGTTGGTTATGATATGTCCAAGGGCTGCTGAGATATGGGCTTACATCCGGTTTGGCGGCTTGGCCGCCAAATTTGATTGGCTCTAGCGGGCAAACGGTTCTGAATTTGAAAGGTCCATCAAATGTTTTGCATCAAGCATCGCCAGATGATCATGTGTGCCAAGTTTCGAGATGATTGGACAAGATTTGTGATAGAAGTAGCACTTTGAAGGTTTTTGACATAAACCAAGATGGCGGAAATATACGTCATGGCACAATGACGTCATAGGGTGTGTTGAACTGGGCTTGGTTCAAGAAATCCAATGATACCTGGTTTGTGAATATTGGTCAAATAGGTCGAAAGTTATGAACATGAATGCATGTCCAACTTTGACCTGTTGGTGGCGCTAGAGCTGTTGGGCTAGCGACCTGAGATTGGCTCAATAAGCTAATGGGGCTGTCCTGAACCAGTATGCCAAATTTCACAACTTTTCACCAAGCGGTTCTATGGGCTGCCATTGAATCCAATGGCAGCATAATAATAATAATAATAATAATAATAAGAATTCGTACGAAAACAATAGGTTGTCTCGCAACATAGTTGCTTGACACCCAATAATAATAAGAATTCGTAAGAAAACAATAGGTTGTCTCGCAACATAGTTGCTTGACACCCAATAATAATAAGAATTCGTACGAAAACAATAGGTTGTCTCGCAACATAGTTGCTTGACACCCAAATATAGCTGCGAGCAGCAATGTGGGTGTCAAGCATAATCGGACTCGGTAGGCTAATTCTGCCGGATGGACGCAATCGGCCAGGGGGCTACATGACGACCGCCTCGGAAATCGGCAATACCGACAGCCGGTGGGATGAGTAAATGGGAAAAGGACCCCACCTAGAGGTAAGGGCGCAATACAGTCTGCCTGACAGAACAAATGTCACAAATACATAGGGGTATTCGGAACAATATCTCTAAAAGAGACACAATGTAAACAAGCATCCGTTCTGGAGGTGGTTCGTGAAGCATCTAATCCAGAGGGAATTGCAGTTTATATAGTAGGTGGGCGGAATGGTAAATTTAGTCATTGTTGCATTATACATTAAGTACCGCTTGACGCCACACGAGTGCAGTGTCTGCCCATTAATGAGCGCCACACGAGTGCAGTGTCTACCCATTAATGAGCAACGTCAAGTTTGATTGGCTGTCACGGCCAAACGGTTTTGAATTGGAGGAAGCTGTTTTATACATTTGTTCAGCTTGGTCGGAAGATCATATATGCAAAGTTTCATGAAGATTGGACATAATTTGTGGCCTGTGGGAATTTACAACTAATTTTGACAACTTTCAACATGGCGGCCAAGTTCTGATGTTACAATGACAAATAATTTATAAGCTATATAAGGAGGTCTGGCAGTATCCTCAGACATTAGAAATAAGTTTGAAATGTACTTATGTGAAGAGAGAGGAGTTAAAACACGTCTTCATTAATTATAGCGCCCCCTAGAGGTCAATGGTCACCAAATTCATTAAGCGTCCCCATGATGATGTTATGGGTCTATGTTTCAAGTTTGGTTATGATTTGTCAAAGGGATGCTGAGAAATTGCCGTGTTTCCGGTTTGGCGGCTTCGCGGTCGAATATCATTGGCTGTCGCGGATATTTCTGCGAGAAATAATATACTAGCTATACGGGGAGGTCTGATAGTATCACTAGACATTGAAAATAAGTTTTAAATGTACTCATGTGAAGAGAGAGGAGTCAAAACACATCGACATTAATAACAGCGCCCCCTAGGGGTCAAATCTCACCAAATTTATTCAGTGACACCTTTATGGGGTCATGGGTCTATGTACCAAGGTTGGTTATGATATGTCAAAGGGCTGCTGAGATATGGGCTTACATCCGGTTTGGCGGCTACGCCGCCAAATTTGATTTGCTGTAGCGGGCAAACGGTTTTGAATTTGACAAATCTATTCGATGTTTTGTATCAAGCATGGCCAGAAGATCATGTGTGCCAAGTTTCGAGATGATTGGACAAGATTTGTGATAGAAGTAGCATTTTGAGGGTTTTTGACATAAACCAAGATGGCGGACATATACGTCATTGCGCAATGACGTCATAGGGTGTGTTGAACTGGGCTTGGTTCAAGGAATCCAATGATACCTGGTTTGTGAATATTGGTCGAATAGGTCGAAAGTTATGAACATGAATGCATGCCCAACTTTGACCTGTTGGTGGCGCTAGAGCTGTTGGGCTAGCGACCTGAGATTGGCTCAATAAGCTAATGGGGCTGTCCTGAACCAGTGTGCCAAATTTCACAACTTTTCACCAAGCGGTTCTATGGGCTGCCATTGACTCCAATGGCAGCATAATAATAATAATAATAAGAATTCGTACGAAAACAATAGGTTGTCTCGCAACATAGTTGCTTGACACCCAAATATAGCTGCGAGCAGCAACGTGGGTGTCAAGCATAATGGGACTCGGTAAGCTAATTTTGCCGAATGGACGTAATCGGCCAGGATGGCTACATGACGACCGTCTCGGTAATCGGCAATACCGACAGCCGGTGGGATGAGCATCATGCGAGTACGCGTCAATGTTTACCAAATGGGAAAAGGACCCCACCTAGAGGTAAGGGCGCAATACAGTCTCTTGTTTACATTGTGTCTCTTTTAGGGATATTGGGATACCGAAACTTGGTTATGACATATCATAACCAAGTTTGGTTATGATATGTCAAAGGGCTGCTGAGATATTGGCGTGTTTCCGGTTTGGCGGCTTCACGGTCGAATATCATTTGCTGTCGCGGATATTTCTGCAAGAAATAATATACTAGCTACACGGGGAGGTCTAATAGTATCACTAGACATTGAAAATAAGTTTTAAATGGACTCATGTGAAGAGAGAGGAGTCAAAACACATCGACCATAATAACAGCGCCCCCTAGAGGTCAAATGTCACCAAATTCATTCAGAGTAACCTTTATGGGGTCATGGGTCTAGGTACCAAGGTTGGTTATGATATGTCAAAGGGCTGCTGAGATATGGGCTTACATCCGGTTTGGCGGCTTCGCCGCCAAATTTGATTGGCTCTAGCGGGCAAACGGTTTTGAATTTGAAAGGTCCATCAGATGTTTTGCATCAAACATCGCCGGATGATCATGTGTACCAAGTTTCGAGATGATTGGACAAGATTTGTGATAGAAGTAGCACTTTGAAGGTTTTTGACATAAACCAAGATGGCGGACATATACGTCATGGCGCAATGACGTCATGGGGTGTGTTGAACTGGGCTTGGTTCAAGGAATCCAATGATACCTGGTATGTGAAAATTGGTCGAATAGGTCGAAAGTTATGAACATGAATGCATGCCCAACTTTGACCTGTTGGTGGCGCTAGAGCTGTTGGGCTAGCGACCTGAGATTGGCCTAATGGGCTAATGGGGCTGTCCTGAACAAGTGTGCCAAATTTCACAACTTTTCGCCAAGCGGTTCTATGGGCTGCCATTGACTCCAATGGCAGCATAATAATAATAATAAGAAGAATTCGTAAGAAAACAATAGGTTGTCTCGCAACATAGTTGCTTGACACCCAATAATAAGAATTCGTAAGAAAACAATATGTTGTCTCGCAACATAGTTGCTTGACACCCAATAATAGGAATTCATACAAAAACAATAGGTTGTCTCGCAACATAGTTGCTTGACACCCAAATATAGCTGCGAGCAGCAATGTGGGTGTCAAGCGTAATCGGACTCGGTAGGCTAATTCTGCCGGACGGACGTAATCGGCCAGGGGGCTACATGACGACCGCCTCGGAAATCGGCAATACCGACAGCTGGTGGGATGAGTAAATGGGAAAAGGACCCCACCTAGAGGTAAGGGCGCAATGCAGTCTGCCTGACAGAACAAATGTCACAAATACATAGGGGTATTCGGAACAATATCCCTAAAAGAGACACAATGTAAAGAAGCATCCGTTCTGGAGGTTGTTCGTGAAGCATCTAATCCAGTGGGAATTGCAGTTTATATTGTAGGTGGGCGGAATGGTAAATAGTCATTGTTGCAATATACATTAAGTACCGCTTGTCGCCACACGCGTGCAGTGTCTACCCTTCAATGAGCATTGTTCCACGCAAATAACATTGATATGAATGAATTAGTGTTCCGATTTTATGCTGTATGACAGATTGACTTTGATTTAATATGATTGCTTTGTTATAAGTTTATATAACCAAGTATATGATGACCATGATAAAGTGCATATGATTCGATACAATTTTACTGACAATGTTAAAGAGATACTGCGAACAGGCTTACTTCCTGTTACGGCTTTGCTGTCAAGTTAAATTGGCTGTCGTGGCCAAACCGTTTTGAATCCCCACTATCGTGAATAATTGTCAATTAATGGGCTAGATAGCCTAGTCAAGTCTTTATTAATACCAACAGACACAAATGGTCAGAATTTCAGTTAGGCGATACGGCTCACATAGTATAGCCTACAAGACCACACAAAACAACAGAGACACTGAGTCTGACTGGACATACACAAAATGCATCACATTTAAACTACATATGCGTTTGTGGCGGGGCTCAGTGTTAAAATTCAATATTAACGAGGGGAGGGGGAAATAACCAAAGAGGGACCGACAACGCCACCTGGGGAATTACACCCCAGGAAATATAAAACTATGATATTACAGAAATAATAAGGACACAGGTTCGAGAACAAAAGAGGCAGAGACAATAAATATATTAACTGTTTATTTTATTACAATAATAACTAAATAAAGAAAAGTGGAGCAAAACCAAACCATACCAAACAGCAAAACAGGGGTTATGTAACCCCGCAACCCAAAGGTCAAACAATGAAACCAAAAAGGGGAAATAACACTAAAGCAAACGGAACCAAAACAAAACAGCATAGCTAAACAGAACAACTAAAACCGTACAAAACAGCACAGCTAAACAGAACAACTAAAACCGTACAAAACAGCACAGCTAAACAGAACAACTAAAACCGTACAAAACAGCAGCAGGGGATCCTAAAAACAAAAGACACTGATTAATAAAAGTTCAAATGGGAACTCAAAACTGTTAAAAAGCGTGGACCCTACTCACCACCCTAGGAGGCAACCAACAGAGGCTGAGTTCAGCCATCTTGGCCTTTTTATCTGCACCTGGGTGCAGGGGGAGGAGCTAAGATGGGGTTGCATTCGCAACCCCTACTGAGGTTCACCAGTCACCACACGTTGATAGATAGACCCCATTATGTATTAAGGATATTTATGAAAAAAGGCACGTATGTGCTTTATGTTAATATTTACACTTAACCTGGGCAATTGCGTATTTTTTTTAATCTGCATCATTTCAATTGGCAATTTGACCGTGACGTCAGTTCAGCAAAAGTTAAAAAAGAAAGGTTACTAAATTGTGTAACCTATCACTAAATTTCGGCAAATTAGATGTTTTTACTAGAGCTGTCAGTTAAACGCGTTATTAACGGCGTTAACGAAAACCAATTTTAACGGCGTTAAATTTTTTATCGCGCGATTAACGCAATTCTTTTACATAAAAAATAAAACTTATTTTTTTTTCTTTGGCTCAAAACAAAGAAGCAGTAGCCTGACTGCTATGTTCAAATGACATTTGTTCAAAGCAGTCGTTTAATTGCACTATAGGCTCTTTTTTTGTATCGTCCTGTTTTGATCAGTATACAGTGCCAATGTGTTTATCATTAAAAAATCATTTGCACAAGGCCAGCCGATGCACTTCACCATGTTGATAAGAGAATTAAAATTAGAAGAATTATTGGAAAAATAAATCAAGGGATATTTAGCATTGAAAAATAATTTGCGATTAATCGCGATTAATCTGAGTTAACTATGGCATTAATGCGATTAATCACGATTAAATATTTGAATCGCTTGACAGCTCTAGTTTTTACCTAATATATAAAAGGAGCATGGGTGTGACTGGCAACTTCGTGGTTTGGGCGGGTTTTTATTGGAGTGGGCGGGTTCTAAGATGTGATTGGGCTGGAAACTGTCGATCTGATCTGGCAACACTGCATGCCTCTATAAATAGCCCATGCCACTGCTTCAAGATCTGTCTTGGGATATCCAGTTCAAAATGGCGAGTCCCAGTAAAATACCAAGAAGTGACAGTGAGACGGTTGTCGGTTATCTGCATAGTGTGTCTCCTATGAAGATGTCCAAGAACAGCAGGCGATATTTTGAGGCCACCTTGCAGACGGGAAGGGAGGCATACAATCGTGTCGTCTGCTTCTCCCCCGAGAAGCGGGACCAGTTTGTTCACGCGGCAGAAAACAGGCAGGCGGTGAAATTGTTTGCCACGCGGAAAAGCATCAGTAAGTTTTGTGTTGGCTTTCCTGTGTTTGTTTCTGAAATCGGCATTAGTTGCCGTTAGTCGGTCGAGGCATGTGCTAGGGAGTGTCTGACGTGTGCCACGTAAAGTCCGATGAAGTTTGTCGATGGACGATGCATTACTCGATGTAAACTCCTGTGGAATTTAGTGTAAGGCTTTTTTTTTAATTGACGTGTCGTTCTACTGTCGACGGCGTATTATTTTCTCGAGGAGCTAACGGCAAACTAATTCAAACCGTGCAGTGCGTGTCTTTTCCCCCCTTCCCCCGTCTTCACTGCTCTGTTACGTAAAATGGCCGACACGCAGGTTAGTCATCATCAGGTGGCCTGTCTTGCTCGTTAGTCGGTTATCGTCGCTCCCCTCGCCTTTATTGCTTTCATATGTAAAATGACCGACCCTGCTTTCAGCGTAATGAATATACATTTTTGTCAATCATTAATTTATACATATATTTTTTTTTATTTGTTGTTTAGATTCATTGACCGATCCCATTAATGAGTCGTTACTGGCAGCCCGTGCGTTACGTCCAGGTGTTAAGCATGCATTTCTTTTCATTTTGTTTTCGTAGGCTACAGCAGTCCAGGGGACTTCGATGTGTTGGTGTCGAGCTACAGCAGGCTTGACGCGTTTGGGGACCTTCCCTTCACCCATAGGGCACCGAGCAGCACCTCTGACCGGCTGACCGTGGTCGATGTTTTGGGTTTGGGTCCCAGGCAGAGGGTAAGCATTGTGCTTTTGTGAAGCTTGTTGAAAGAAGTATTTGGAGAGAACTTGGTCCTAGTGTCTCTTTGTTGTTTTTCATCAGGTGGGAGTCATCAACCTCAAGGTACTTCAGCTCCTGGACAATAGGGTGGTGGAGATCCAAGGAGCGTCGATGGAGCTGAAATGCTTTGAGGTTTGTGACTCCACCGGACAGACGGCGTTGAGCGTGTGGGATCGGCTGATCTCCACCGTCCAGCTCGGCCAATGCTACACCTTCTGTTCGCTGACGGCAAGGAAGGATGGGAGCCGCACTGTTTTAACCACTACCCCATCCACACTGGTCACCGCCACCACGGGTGTAGGGCAGCCTTCTTCCCTCAGGCAGGTGACTGTCGCGGACGTGGAGATTCTGTGCGGGCCGGCGACCGCGGTCAAGAGCGTGGCAAAGCCCAGGTGTCCACGATGCCACGTCGGACAGGACCAGTTGGACGTCAAATGTTCGACCCACCGCTGTGAGTCGAACATGTGCTCCATGCTGCAGCGCACACCAGCGTATCTGGTGACGTACTCGGGGGTGCTTATCGTGGCACCCAAAGATGTCGATGATGCAATTGACAAACTCTGCGGTGATGGGGTTTGTCAAGAAGTTTTGTGTGGCGTGCAACGTCCATGATGGCCCAGCCCTGGAAGAGACCATCATGGCGTTGCCAGAGCTGGTCGTTTCTGTTAATGCAGTAGGACTGGTGGTGCGCTTCGCTCCGGCCGTAGCTGTAAGAGAGGCTATGGCTGACTGCTCCCTGGGCGACATTCTGGACACGGAGGAGGCTTCGACGTCCTATCTTCTGGACGACTGAAATTTTGTCGACACCATCAAACTGTCGTTTGATGGTGGTGTTTACTTTGATATTGAAAAATAAACTATGTTTTGATTTAAGCAATTGTTTCTGTCTTTTGTCGTTATAAAAGGGAATCGGTCAGTTATACTAAGCTGTGCAGGTAATGGTAAAGTCTTCCGAAAAAAGGTTCAGACATATCCCCCACTTGTCATCAACAACTCATCTGTCACTGTAGTCGAACATTTCAAATTCCTAGGCACAACCATCACCAACACACTGAAATGGGACAATAACATCACTCAACTTGTGAAGAAAGGCCAGCAGCACCTGTTCTTCCTTCGGCAGCTGAGAGGACTTCAGGTCAGCCCCCCCCCCATCATGGTGCAGTTCTACAGGGCCATCATTGAGAGTGTGCTTACATCCTCACACTCGGTCTGGTATGACTCTGCCTCTGCCCGCTCTAAGGCCAGGCTCCAAAGAGTCGTACGGGCTGCAGAGCGCATCATCGGCTGCCCCCTTCCTTCCATCAAGGACCTCCACAGCTCCAGATCCCGCAGGAAAGCGGTGAAGATCACAGCAGACCCCTCACATCCTGCCAACTGCCTCTTTAACCGTCTACCCTCTGGACGGCGATATAGGGCCTTCATGACAACCTCACGTCACCTCAATAGCTTTTTTCCACAAGCAATAGCCCTCATAAACAGCCCTTGCATATGAGCTTTATGGCTCCTCTCAGCACTTTACTTTATTTATTTAACTTATTTAACAATTCTATTATTGCACTACCTCCATGGTCATACTGGTACTTTCTTGTATTGTTCTGTCTTGTCCCTTTGTTCTGTTCTATGTTCTATTTGTAATGCTCTAGCCTGCATGGAGAATACCGTTCAAAATTCCTAGTACCTGTGTACATGGCGAAATAAAGAAAATTGAATTGAATGGTCTAAAAATTGAATTTACAGGAAGCCTTTCTTTCTCATGGCGGTTTAGAATCTTGTTGGTGAACGAACACACACACAAACGAGTAAATGGGTATGGGCAAATCCATTTTTTTTCCTATATAGCGTAAGCAATTCTACATGCAATGCAAAATTTGAGCAAGGGCAGCAAACTGAGCCTGCATTCTTTGTCATTGCCTTGGCCATTGCCATGAATTAATTTTGGATTAAAATCAATCATTAAGCAGGCTTTTTATTCAATATGGCCTAGAATAAATACTATCCTACTTTTAAAAGCTTAAAGATGAGATTGCAGGGATATAGTGAGTGCAAAGATTGTTAAGTAAGTTAAATGACTGGTAAAAGGATAAAGATTTAGTTCAAGAGAATACCTAGCTGCAAGTTAGGCTTTTGAGCCACTGAGATGTACTGGTAGGGACGAAAGATGTTGTCAATGATTTAGAAAATAGATCCCATTTATGTTCAGCTACAGGTAGCTTGCTTGCAAATAAGTTACCAACATGAACGAAGGGTATGGATAGCCATAATGCTGTAAAACGCATAAGTGTTATTTAGCCTGTTGAAATAGGCCACAGGTTAGGCCAAACTGTATTTTGTGTTTATGTATGGTCTGTGAACAACTTATAATATTAATTTCATTCTATGTTTAATCACTGGTAATGTTGGCCCACTGTGTGTCTGAGTAAATCGCCACTCTAGAGTGGCAAAGTCATGCCCTTTCCGGTAGAGCCCATGGGACCTATGAGATCGAAAAATATGAATGGGTTTCAATGGACCACTGTGAAGCTCTTCGCTGCTGTCGACGCGAATGATATAACGTCACCACCACTCTGGTACAGACATGGCGATCTCTCTGCTCCACTTTACCAATTTTTCCAAGGGGAGGATAACAGCATCGAAAGAGGTGAAAAGCATTATGTTTTCTCTACAGCCTTTAACTGAACAATTGCACAATAAACGGTCAAACTCTTGACATGAAAAATTCGAAAAAAATCGTCCACAGTTCGTTAAAACCATAGTAGTCCAGTAAGTGGCACTGGCGGTATATAATGATAAGCTATGCCACCCATGAAGAAGAGGTAGAAGAAGTCGAAAAAGGTAAGTCGTTTGTTTGTGTCTCAGCAGAATTAATCTTGACAGCAACATTTGACATTATTTTACATGCTGAATATTTTCTAGTAGTTATGTTAGTATTATACATTTGAATGGTTCAATCAGCAGAAGAGCATTTAGCCGGCGAATTTTGTCGAATGACATGCAATCTGTCTACGGTGACAGCTTTAGTCAGGGACAGGCAAACCATAAAGGGGACGTTTGGTCACCCTATGATATGTGTTGTCTATCTTAAAGGTTGTATAGGTGATTTGCTTTTTTGGCCATTTTTGCAAAATTACTTGAAATCCTTATCATAACCCGCTTACAGCCACTGAGTTAGAAGTACTGACATGAAAATTAAACAAGTCAATCATCTGTGGAACGGGCAGGGCTCGAAAAACTCCAGCCAATCATTTCCATTGCCACCGAGTTGCATTGGACAGTAAGTACGTCAATCAAACGGTCGTACTGCACTCCCCCTCCCCCGCGCGCGACCCCTTCGTGCAGTACTCGTGACCCAGAGCAAGCTCCTGTTTGTTGTTATCCTGCGGTAGCTACTGGAACTAGTTAATCCACATTTGGACCTAGCAGTAGAAGACAATTTCCATGGCAGACAAGACGCCACCATCCCCACCACCACCAGCAAAGAGAAGGAAAACTCTTTTTCAGAGATAAAAACGCTGAAAGAGAAAAACTGAAATCAAGAATAATCCTAGGCGCTGCTTTCGAACGTTGGCGGCAACTGAAGGACGAGAAGGGTCTAAAAACCGATGCTTGTGTGGCGGTTGACCTAGTTTCAAAGTTTATACCGTTTATACTCGGTAATACCGGTGTGGAGACGAGTGTATTATTCGGTGTGAAAATGTCCACACCGCGGCAACCCTAGTGAAAACCAGGACTTCCAATACAATTATATGAAACAAACATACATTTTCTAAAAATAGTAATGATTTATGTGACCGTTTAATGTTTATAACATCTGGTCCAACCATTGCAGCGAGAACGTATTCTCAGCAGGGGGTGCTGGGAAAAAAAAAAAAAAAAACTCAGCCTGCACTAGACTCGCAACTCGTTACATTGATAAAAAAAGATGTATGGCAGCGCAGCTCAATTACACCAGTGCATGCGCGGACAGTTGAAAATCGATCGTTCACATCCAGCTGCTCACAGAACAAGTTTAGCGCACCACCGCTACCCTCACACTTTTTCATCTAACCTTTTTTCAGCACTAGGTCATATGAGCATTAAATAAATGCTGCGTCTCAAAATGCCTTGGACAGCAGCGAGGATGACTCGCTTTGCCACGGGCCGAAACAGTTCGGAGCGACCACAGCCAGAGCGAACACAGCGGGGCAGAGGAGTGTCAGGAATAGTCTTTGGTGTACACATCAGTACGGCCTATTTGCACTACTGTTTAGTGGCAATGCAGTGTTTTATTCGATGCCTTTTTATTTTCGTATATTATTTCAATGAATACAATTTATTTATTCATAAAAAACGGATCTGGTCTTCAAATCTTTTTTCCAAATATAGGTCGTCTTACAATGGGGTTTGTGTTTATATTCGGACCAATACGGTACAGCGGGCGCTCACATGACGTTAAGCATTTCCTGGTGCATAATGTGACGCTTCAGAACCTAAAATCCCGTTTCTCCCCGTTGACACGACAACACATAACCGGCGTTTTCAGAAATCTCCACTTTGGCCGGAGTTTTTAGAAATGATCGTTTTCTGTGATAAGACAGGGCCTCGGACAGGGGGTGTTGCAGCACCCCCAGCACTCCTACTTCCCGCGGTACTGGGTGCAACTTACAGCTGAATGTAGTGCCATGTTGTTAAACGAAAACCTACGCTAGCCTGGCTCGCTCTCGCGCATCTCTGTTCGCGCTCGTGCATGATTGCGCGTCCAGGTACTTGGAATGGGTGGAGTCAGAGTCAGCGTTGAAGGAGAGGGGGTAGGACCATTTGAGTTGTGTATTTTCAAAATCTGCTGGCGTTTCGCAAATCACCTACCCAACCTTTAACATAAAATGATATCACAGGGACAAGAAATGGAGAAGTTGTCATGCTACACATCGTTTTTTATTTAGAATCAAGTGAGGTTTCCATTTCAGAAATAAGGCTTGTTTTTATTTAAAAACTATAAAATAACTTGTTGCATCCACCTTTTTGACTGTTGTAGATTATGGTGACACTCTTTATATGCATGCATCAACGTCTGTATTGTGTTTGTGAACTCTTGTTTATCATTCAGCATTACCATTCCTAACAAAAGCTGGTTATGATGCACACGACTGCAACTTGTAGAGTGTATTTGGTTGGATGCCTCTATCAATACGCAGACAAGATAATTGGTTAAATTTAATTGATAAAGCAGCTGATGGATTATGACCATCATATTTGTCAGTGTTGTCATTTGTAACAAACAATAGCTGTAACCTCAGGCCTAACAATAGCATACTTTTTTAATATGCCTACTGCTTGCTCTGAACTGGGTAAGATGGCTTATGTTATAATGCCCTTTCAACTTGAAACGCAGAAAAAACTAACACTTGATATGTTCATCCCCCTTTCTGATTTAAAATGATGTGTCGTATACACTTTACATTACAAATGTGAAATTGTGTCTAGGTTGTTTTTTGTAGCCTGGATGTGTTTCCTGTTTTGTTTATTATGTTTATATTCATACATTGCGTTTTTTCTGTTTTTATGTGTCTTTTAGGTAGGTGCTGACTTTCTCGACCAGGGCCTATTTGTAAAACAGTGCCTCAATGTGACTACCCTGGTAAAATAAAGGATAAATAAATGTAGACTGATGAGTATTTTTCAAATCACACACTACATATTTAATAGAGAAGCAGAAACAGGGGAGGCAAGGTCAGCTATTTTAATAAATTAAAGAAACAATGTATGATTAGGCTATGTTTAATTATATACAAATTCAATATATGAATACATTAGATAGATATAAACAGATGGAAGTTTTAGTATGATGAGCTAAAACACCTGAAAGAGGACTGTTTGGCAATGTGGTGCAGCCTTATGTTGTGGAACACAGACACAACCAATGATGACAAGTCAGAGTGATAGTTATCAATGCTAAAGTGTGTCTCTTCCTGAAAATAATTCCTCTGCCCCAGCCTTGTTTGCAATGGTATGCAAAGTATGAGCGGTCCAAGATGGCGGCCGCATTTCTTGTGCCCAGCAGCCAAAGCTGCGTCTGCTCTTTAACATGTAAATGATAACAACCATGTCAGTCAGGTGACATGGATGCAGGCCCATTGAAACGAATAGGGCCAAAACAATTAGGCATTTCACATGTTTAGAGCTGTTATTGTAAAACTACTGTGTGTGTGTGTGTGTGTGTGTGTGTGTGTGTGTGTGTGTGTGTGTGTGTGTGTGTGTGTGTGTGATACACACACACTCGTGGCATCTCTGGGGGGGCAAATGAATGGTTGCTCTCTAAAACTATGTTATGCTAAAATATGACTAATGTGTTTTGTTGTAGATGCCGCGGCCATCTAAGGCCTCAAAAGCAGGCAGGGTGCGCTATGCGGCAAGGCTTCTGAAAGAGAGAGAGGAAGCAGGATTCGAGGAGGCCATGGCGGAGGAGGAGATACTTGGAGTGGTGGTTACTCATGTCAACAATGGTATTACCATTGCTACCCTCTTCGACAAGGTGAGTTGAGCTTCAGGCAAATTAAAATGAACCCCATAAGCTCTGCTAATGTTTTTGTCATTTAAATGTAGGCCTATTCACAGAATTAGAGCCAGTGGTGTATAGTTACGAAGTAGAAATACTCAGTTACTGAACGTCGTTTTTTCGTAGTATTTACATTTCTAGCAACTTTAACTTTTCCTCCGCCGCTTTTCCTTAATAAAATGTATACTTTTACTTCCATACATTTTCCCTTTGCATCTTCGTAACTCGCAACACAATTAAAGGCCCACTATGCAACTTTTTTAGCCAAAATTACATTAAGTATGCAGGTTGAGAGTTATGCTGATGGTTCTGCATCCATTTCTGGGTCGATTGGTGGGTGTGTCATTTACCCATGTCGCCTCTCCAGTGAAAAAGCGCATATGCAACTTGCTCTGTTCGGACCGACACAATCCGGATGTGACGCAACGGAAGTATCCTCGAAAATGTAGTCAGATTGTAGTTTCGAAAATGCTTTACGGCACAGACACACACCCAAACATGGCACCGGCTAGATATAAACAGCCAGTTGCGAGGCAATTGTTGCATTCATCATGGATCAATCGACTAATGGCACGGCCACACCAACCGCGCCTAACCTGACGCTTGATCATTGTGTGTCACAAAAATGGTTCAACGCGCCTGTGGCTGCGCTAGAGTCCGAGGTAGGAAACCCAAACGCCGCCGTGTTTGGGTGCATGATAGAGTTTAGATCGGGTTAGATTAAATAATCTCGGATATAAATAACGATCTCATCTCATCGTCATCCGTTTACCCGGGGTCGGGTCGCGGGGGGAGCAGCTCAAGCAGGGGGCTCCAGACTTCCCTTTCCCGGGCCACATTGACCAGTTCTGACGGGGGGATCCCGAGGCATTCCCAGGCCAGTGTTGAGATATAATCTATCCACCTAGTCCAGGGTCTTCCCCGAGGTCTCCACCTAGGTCTCTTCCCCACTGGACGTGCCTGAAACACCTCCCAATGGAGGCGCCCAGTGGGCATCCTGGCCAGATGCCCGAACCACCTCAGCTGACTCCTTTCTAACTAAAGGAGCAGCGGCTCTAATCCGAGTTCCTCACGGATGACTGAGCTTCTCACCCTATCCCGAGACGCCAGCCACCCTTCTGAGAAAACTCATCTCGGCCGCTTGTACCCGCGATCTCGTCCTTTCGGCCATCACCGGTAGATCGAGAGCTTTGCCTTGCGGCTCAGCTCTCTTTTCGTAACAACGGTGCGGTAAAGCGAACGCAATACCGCCCCCGCTGCTCCGATTCTCCGGCCAATCTCACGCTCCATTGTACCCTCACTCGAGAACAAGACCCCGAGGTACTTGAACTCCTTCACTTGGGCTAAGGACTCATAAATAACGATAATCGGGTTAAATAACTTCACATGGTGTGTGGTGTGTTTCCAGCATTCGTAGTGTTGATCAGCAGAGAAATAGTCCGCCAAGACGTTGAGGTTGCTTAGCAACCAGAGACTCTGTCCGTGCAAGTGAACGGAGCGTTCACTCTTCGTCATAACTATCAAACCAAACATCCTTCACATTCACCGAGCGAACATTATGAAAGTAAAATGCACATTTCTCGCTAAAAATGTTTCCATAAACGCATTTAATGGCGTAACTATGTTACTATTTCCACCCCCAGAATAAAGAAAGATGTCGGCCGTATGCTTCTGTGCAAGGGTCACTACTCTGTCGGTGATGTCGGGTCAAGCTCCACGCTGATTGGCTATCGTGGCTAAGCGTCACGCGTTGGAGCGTTGAAAGTTCTGAACTCCGGGCGTTGGTGCTTTACGGCACAGACCCCCAAACGCGGAACCGGCTCGATATAAACACAAGTAACTAAGGGATTGTTATATTCATCATAGATCAGCCGACTAAAAAGAGACAGAGAAACCCAATGTCGGAGGAACAGAAGAAGAGAAAAGGGAGACTGACCGACAGAGAGGCCAGACACGAGTAAACGTTGAGCAAGATTTTCAGGAATAGCGTGAACTGAAAGAAAAAGAAGACTGCAAATCAGACGCCGACTCGGCCGTGTTGCTTTTGAAATTGCAAGTACCTTTGGGTGAACTTTGTCTTCGTGGTATTCTTGATGTTGATAGTCTCTGTACAAATGAGGACCAGGCTTTTTAGCGCAGATAGAATCTAGCATCAGCCTAGAATCTATGCTGCCTAGAATCTACCAAATCAAAGAAAAAAAATACTCAATGAGTAATGTACACACCTTCACTTTTAAAATGGGGCTGCATAGACTTTAAGGATAGTTTTTCTGCCTACAAATATGCGTTTCCAGGTTTTCTGTCTGGCAGGCAACATCCCTTGAGAGAAGCTGCTGAATGTAAGCACTTGATGAGCTGGCCTGCGTAGAGACAACAAAGAAAAATCAGTACTACATTTTTTACCTTGTATGTATTCCAGGTGCAAGTTGTAAGAAGATATAAGAGAAGCATGTTTAGTGAATTACATTAGCCTAATGCTTAAAATTAGTTCTATGAAATGATATTACATCCTTGATTTGTTTACATATTTTATAGTTCATCTCAACAACCCAATACCATGACATCGAGCTCTGCCGAAATCGGCTAATAACCCTTTGATTTGAATCAGGTGGGAAGGGGAAAACATGCTTATAATGGTGCGTTCCAGGTACACTTTTTTGCCCGTAAATAACCAGCTATAACTGGGAGTACAAGAGGGTAGAAGGGTGCGAAAACACGGGTTGCTTGGAACGCACCATATGTATTTAGGATGAGTTTAACAGGTCAATCTCCTCATCAGTAAAACGCTAGAACTACTGCGGTCCAGTGGCCGGTAGAATACAGTTGTATTCGTTTGTTGTATGGTGAGCAGACAGTTAAACATTGCATTCCCTTGGTATCCAAGCAGTACAGATCAGTGCCTGTAGCCCCTTTGTTGAAATTGTGCCCATTCTCGTGTGATGCCCCATCAGTGTCGGCGCTAAAGGGGCCATGCATGCTGAGGTGCACACTCGAGTTACAGTGCGTGTATTTATAGGAATGACTGGGTGGCCATGTATTAGTCCGCTGTCCTTTCTTTAATAGGTCCATGGTATTTACACACATAACTGATGCCATCTACCGTTACATTAGCGACAATAACTTGGCTGTTAGCTGTAGCGCTTATGCTAAAGCAACATTATAATGCTAACAAGGTAACCATATACAGTAAAGCAACACAATGATATGGCGTTAGTTAACTTACTTTTTCGAGGTTTTGTACATCCAAACACTGAGCAACTGCGATGCTTCGCTCGTTTGCAAGCCACGGTGTCTCTCAAGGAAAGAACTATGTGTACACGTTCTTAACTCATTTTCTCATGGGCGGTCGGGACAAATAATCCGGGCGGGCAAAATAAGAGAAAGGGGAGGTAACCTTTCCCCGTAATTCCATTTTTTTTTTATTGAAGAGGGTTAAAAATAATTCAAACAAAATATCGAGGATTAAAATGCAAGAAAAAAATCCCAAGCAACAAAGCTTTTGGACCAAACAATAACACAATGTGTGAACAGATTAACCGAAACCAAACAAAAGAAAAAAAGAAATTCACTGTTCCAGCTCATATTAATTCATTATTTTTTTCTGAAGATTTTTTTAAATTTTGATATAGTGGTACATTTTAAGCCTTTTGCATTGGTTCTTATTGCTGGTTTATTTGAATATACATGTTCCTATTTGTTGAACGACATATCAAAGTTAATGCAGGTGGAACCACTACAGGGCGGTCAATGCTCCTGGGTGCAGTTCACCTTCAGAACTGCAGCCACACACACGCACTAGCTTTACTGTCTCGGCCCAGGTGGAGGCCAGGACGGAGACGGGGGCACGAGAGGACATTGTATAAATAAATACATTTTTAAATGGTTTTAAAAAGATTAAAAAAAAGATTATTAAGCAATAAAAAGATTATGCAAGCTCGATCAGTCTATCCTATTTCTATTTCCCTTTATCCACTGTACTCCTCCTGCTGCCCCCCCCCCTCCTCCCTCCAAGTGTGGAGTTGTGGAGTGTGATGGCACGATGGACAAAGGAGTTCATTAGTCTGTTGGTGCGGCATCTGGGGAGGAGCAGCCTGTCGCTGAAGGAGCTTCTTTGGTTGCTGATGGCAGTGTGCAGAGGGTGGCTGATGTCATCCAGGATGGCCAGAAGCTTCTTTGTGGTTCTCTCCTCTGCCACTGTCTCCAGACAATCCAGCTTGAAGCCGACCAAAGAGCCTCATTGTACTTGATTAATACAATGAGGTTATTAACAAGTTCAACGAGCATTTTGTGCCGAAGCGGAGCACCGTCCACGAACGTGCGTGTTTCCACAGACGTTCCCAGCTACAGGGGCAACAGGGGGAGAGTGTGGAGGCAGAGGGTGACATCCCAGGTGGGCATGTCCACCTAGATGTGGGACTGGTAGATGAACAACGTTTGCTACCGTCCGATGGAAAGGCTGGTAGACTGATCCATCAAGCACACATCTAGGAGGACACATCGACCTGTGATGTCATAAGGGGCAGGTTTCCTGATTCGGGCGCGGATTGGAACGGCCAGCAATTTCAATGTCCTATGTAAAACCGAGGGGTAAAATCCCCCTTCGTCTTGGAGCTGGCTTTCTTGGTACACCGGAGAAGGCGGGCCTACACACGGAGAGTAGGACTCTTTACAATGAATGCAAAATATATTTACATATTTTTTGATTCAAGACCCTCGCATGCAAGAATGAGTTCAAATCCGAGGGTAGGCTAAAACGACAAAAATACTGAAATATTCTTTATTTTGCTGACCACTTTGCTGACGAAGCATTGTAAGGAAAGTTTGGCTGGTACTTTCTCTTGGATCGACCATCTTTCGTCATCTTTAAATGCGACTGCATCACCTTCTCTCCCATGATGGTCAGCAGCTTGCGGATTTCACCGTCTCTCCAGTTACAACTATTCATGTTGATATCGCTGCATCGTCTCTGTTGTAGAGACAATGCAGCAACACCTCTACCCAAGCCTCGCCCCTAGAAGAAAAGCTGATGACAAATTAACAACACAAATGAAGATTATCCATGGAATAGTCCCTTCCATTTCAGTGGAAAACTTTCCAATTCTTCTGTAAAATATTAGCAGTGATGCATCCTTTTAGAAGTTCACGTTAATGTAAAAGCTCCAAGGTGGATAGGCAATCTTCATATATTGTATTTATTCTTTTAGCTCAAAGCCAAAAAACAGCCAAGAAAGCGTAAATCCAATCCCGTAATATCCTCTGCAGCACTGGGACTTTAGCTACAAAACGATTTATATGGTTTGAGATTTTCTGGATGTGTCGAAACCCGTCAATATAGGGCAGGATCTGCTGAGTGGTCAGGTCCCATTGGGATTTGATAAAGTGGTATTTTTTATCTTTAGCAAACACTGGAAAACACTGGAACATCATATTCTTGCACTATTGGTGGATCTTTCCGTTGCTCTATGAGCTTCAGGTGTATCGTGTGGGACCTAATCGCGATCTTGAAAGACCCAGATGCTCCGATGCCCTTGGTGTGGACCAGGGTGAGACGCACTGAGGACAGTCCGTCCCGGTTGACAGTCACGCCGGGGGCGAGGGGGCCCCTTGTTGGTGTCCATATTTCGATGGTCGGCCGTGATCTTCGTTCTCTGGGTTACTGGGTTAAACTCGCTTGGCGTAGGGTTTTTAGCCAGGCATTGGAGGGCCTTGATCTCGACGTCCTGGCACTGTCCTGGCAGGCATTTATTTAACAATCAACGTGAAACAATCAAACTATGAAGGAGTCGCGGTCTCTAGGGCCTCCAGGCTCTCTCGCTGCCAGGAGCCCTTCCTTCCTGCTCCCGACCCGTGCTGTGCTGGTCCTCCTCTTAAGATGGCTCCTCCGCTTTCGGCCAGGTGTCCCCGAATCACCCTGATTGGGGAGCCGAATGGGCTGCTCTCCATCGCCGGTTGGTGGGTGGGGGTGGTATACCCAGTCCTTTACGGTACCCCGGGCCTGTCCAGGCCGAGGCATCCCGCTTCTGTGGCGGGATGCCACAACGGACACAAGGCTTTCTTTGTTTTACGGGCATTTATAGATCCAAGTGTGACCGGCTGAATCTGCGTTGTGTTTGCCTGCAGTCAAAGTGTTCATTTTGTTTTGCTAAATCCAGATATTTTTTTCAGTCATGATCTTTTGGAATTGGCTGCTAAGATAGGGCACACAACACGGGCTTGGGTGCCTTCTTGGGGGCTCTTCTTGGCCACTTCCTTCTTGTACATCAGTAATAACAGGTTTTGCAGTCATATAGATATTCAGAGCTCTGAGAGAAGATGGGAAACATAATCCAACAGGAAAAGGCTTCCTTAACAAAGCATGGAACATGAGAATAAAGCTATTGATCACATGGATATCGATCAGAGATGTCTTTGTACATACAAATGTCTTTGTACCGGTCAATCCAGAGGTCCAGAGCTCCTCAGAGTCTGTCCTTTCAGGTGAGCAGACTCTCACCTGGCCGGACTTCTCTCTCCTCATGAAGGCTGGAGCCACAAAGGACAGGCCTGAAAACACACACACACACACAGTGCAAGAATATGATGATATTCTTGCACTATTGGTGGTGAGCTTCGTTGCTCTATGAGCTTCAGGTGTATCGTGTGGGACCTAATCGCGATCTTGAAAGACCCAGATGCTCCGATGCCCTTGGTGTGGACCAGGGTTCCCTTTTCCAGCATCTTCTGATGGCGACCTTGATGCGGGTCCTCTCCACATCATAGCCAGAGAAACGCTTGTGTACTCGCATGTGTACGCTGGCTTTACAGAGAGTGCTGTAAAGCCAGAGGCCAAAGCCACCGGCCACCTTCACCCCCAAACCCTTCCTCTTAACGGTTTCACGCCCTGTTGAACTCTCTCTTCAAAGTTCTTTTCAACTTTCCCTTACGGTACTTGTCGACTATCGGTCTCGTGCCAGTATTTAGCCTTAGATGGCAATTAAAGTGGCACAGATACACTGATTGAAGATGTTCTCAGAGAAGCAAGCAACAAAGTACATCTTCCTCCGCTCTGTGACGAGGAAGATGATAAGAAGATAAGCCCTGCTTCTCCAATTGTTCTTCAGGTGCTCTCAATATCCTTAATTGGCCTGGGCCGGGTTGCCACAACGGACACAAGGCTTTCTTTGTTTATGGGCATTTATAGATCCAAGTGTGACCGGCTGAATCTGCGTTGTGTTTGCCTGCAGTCAAAGTGTTCATTTTGTTTTGCTAAATCCAGATTTTGATTAAAGATGTATCCACGTTGGTCGATTCTCCCCTCAACACAATACGGAGTCAGTCGTTTACAGTTGTGCATGCCCCGTGGTCGCGTTGAACTGTTCTCCCCCTCCAGAATCTTGGACTGGTTGAAATCTGTGACCTTAATGAGACAGGTCTTTGCCTGAGAAGCCAATAGATTATTCTCGGGTTTCAGATCTCTGTGGATGATGCCATTCCTGTGGAGGTACTCCACTGCCATCAGCATCTGGTAGAAGTAGAGTTTAGCCACAGCCTCATCCAGGCCTTGTCCCGCCTTCACCCTGTTAAACAGCTCTCCCCCCTCCATCAGCTCCAGGACAATCTGTCTGGTAGAAGTCATCTGTCCTCTGAAAGGTCAAATAAGTTAATTGCTCAAAATATAACCGTTCATAAAGCCCTTTCAATAACCCAAAACAAATAAGGTTACAACGGGAATCCCGTGGAGAAATGAATAGCCATAAGTGTAATACTAATATTCATCCAATGATTGACAGATCCCCGTAGCCTGCCGCCACCGTCAGGTGGCGGCAGGCTTCTTGACAGCAGCCTTCGCCGCTGGCTTCACAGAAATCTGTGGATGATGCCATTCCTGTGGAGGTACTCCACTGCCATCAGCATCTGGTAGAAGGGTTTGTTCGTCAGGTAACTTATTTGAGTTAATAGAATTGCTCAAAATATAAGTTAATGGAATTGCTCAAAATATAAGTTAATGGAATTGCTCAAAATATAACCGTTCATAAAGCCCTTTCAATAACCCAAAACAAATAAGGTTACAACGGGAATCCCGTGGAGAAATGAATAGCCATAAGTGTAATACTAATATTTATCCAATGATTGACAGATCCCCGTAGCCTTCCGAAGCAGCCTTCGCCGCTGGCTTCACAGAAATCAGCCTTCGCCGCTGACTGCAATGGCTTCACAGAAACTACTTTAAATGTTCTTGACACTTGCAAACCATAACACATTGAGTTATATTTTTTGAGTTGTCAAATAGATTCTTATACATTTTCTTTTGTACAGTTGGTCAACATAATGAAAGACTTAAGGAATGAACTTCGCATCCTTGCTGTGGTACTGTTTGTCTTTCTCAAATCTCTTACTCACACTTTAGGCGATGAACAGCACATTTCCTCATCTCTGCCTGACACAACTTCTCTGGGTAACAGGGCTTGAGAACAATTGTAACCTATGTCTAGCGGGAACACAGTACGCAGTCTGACTGGAAAGTCCTCCCGAGGAATGAATTAAAAGTAAAAACAAAACGAGGCTGAATCCTGTTGTCTACTCTGAGGAATGGAACGAATAACACTGATTCAAAAGAGCGGCTTTCTTGGCGGTAGCACGGGGACTGCTGCTGTGCGTCTTCACCGACCTCCAGAAACTTTGGAGTAACTTTCTTAGCACTTGTTAACTCTCTGGCCTGAAAAAATATTTCTGTTTTTTTAAACAGAAATATCCAAATAAAAAAAGGAACAAAGATTGTTTTGGAGGTTGAAGTTTACATGAGTAAAAGTGGCCAGAGAGTTAACAAGTGTCTGCTGAAATATGTTTTAAATGATTTACACTTTGTTAGTGATTCAGCCTAAGTTTTACAGCTACAGTAGTTATATCAAGGTCAAATAACACTTATGATTTGTTCAAACCGAAGAAAACTGCATGACAGTAGACTCTCCACCTTGAAAGATTTACTCAGTATAGGATAGGATAGGATATATTTATTTGTCATTGGACAGAAGTACAACGAAATTCAGTGCACTCACGTACTGGTCTCATTTAAAAAGGTAACATAATAAATAATAAATAAAGAAAGAAAATACGTTCAACGTTTCGTTCACTCTCTACATTCATGTCGTCACACACTATACCGTTAACTTAGTGCCATTGTATGCCTAAAAAATAGTAAAAGAAAATAGTATGCCTTAAAATAGTGGTACAAATATGTAAAGTGCTGAGCATTGCATTACATGTGGACATCATGGATTAATACTGTCGGAACTAGTGGATTTATTTTCAAGTCAGAGTTAAGTATGGTGACTGCTTTGGGATAGAAACTGTTTATGAATCATGTGGTGCATGTTCTGATGGACCTGTAACGTTTCCCTGAGGGCAGCAGTTCAAACAGATAGTTGGCAGGGTGGTATGAGTCTTTCATAACGTTGTGTGTCTTCTGCAAGCATCGGGAGTTGAAGATGGTGTCCATGGTAGGTAGCTGTTGGTTGATGATGTTTTGGGCGGTTTTAATAATCCTCTGCAGTGACTTCCTGTCTGCAGCAGAACTGCTACCGTACCAGGGCAGGATTCCATAGGTGAGCACACTCTCGATGGAGCAGCGATAGAAGGACCTTAGGTGCTGTTGTGAGAGATTGACTTTCCTGAGTGTGTGGAGAAAGTATAGCCACTGCTGTGCTTTCTTAACTATTGCTGTTGTGTTTATTGCCCATGATAAGTTCTCTGAGATGTGTATGCCCAAGAATTTGAAGCTGGACACCCTCTCCACGTTGATGTGTAGTGGTGTGTGTGTGTCCTGCTTCTTCCTGTAATCAATGATCAGTTCTTTTGTTTTTTTGATGTTGAGGCTCAGGTTGTTCTCTGAGCACCACTCTGTCAGCCTTTGAACCTCCTCTCTGTAATTGGCCTCATCACCTTTGGTGATCAGACCCACCACAGTTGTGTCATCTGCAAATTTCACTACGGTGTTGGTAGTGTGAGATGGGGCACAGTCATTTGTGTACAAGGAGTAGAGTAAAGGGCTCAGTACACAACCCTGTGGGGCCCCTGTGCTGAGTGACAGAGTAGGCGAAAGGTGCGGGCCCATTCTGCAATATAAGATATTGATTGTACAGGTAGTTTCCAGGCGACGTCACCTGTTAGCATCGGCTCAGCTCGCTTGGAACCTAGAGCGAGGCGGTACTAAAAAAAAAGCAGCCACTTCAGGTACCAGATACCATGTTTTCACGGTGGAAACGCAAAAAAAATTCTCCTCGTTCGGTTGGACTTACAATGGGATAGATTTGTCCTTAGTGCTCCTCGGTTGGTTTTAGGATGGGATAGATTTCTCGTTGTTTTCGGTTGGTGTTAAGATGGGAGAGATTTTTTCCTTAGTGCTCCTCGGTTAGTTTTAAGATAGGACAGATTTCTCGTTGTTCGGTTGGCGTTGAGATGGGATAGATTTTTCGTTCGTGCTCCTCGGTTAGTTTTAAGATAGGATAGATTTCTCGTTCGTTTGGTGTTAAGATGGGAAAGATTTTCTCGTTAGTGCTCCTCATTTGGTGCCTCATAAGGCTAAAGATTAAGGTTAGGGGTCGGGATAGCCACTCGGGTTAAGGTTAGGGAATAAGGCTAAAGGTTAAGGTTAGGATTTAGATAAGTGGTAGGGATAGCCACTCGGGTTAAGGTTAGGGAATAAGGCTAAAGGTTAAGGTTAGGATTTAGATAAGTGGTAGGGATAGCCACTCGGGTTAAGGTTAGGGAATAAGGCTAAAGGTTAAGGTTAGGATTTAGATAAGTGGTGGGGATAGCCACTCGGGTTAAGGTTAGGGAATGAAGCTAAGGGTTAAGGTTAGGATTTAGATTTAGATAAGTGGTAGGGATAAAGTCTAAAGAAAATAGTTCCATACACTGCATAACCCCAGGAAATGTTAAAACAATTACAAAATAACCTGCACCTCATACATAGCATCAGGTAATTTAATATTGTTTAGTTTTAAATAAAGCAAGAATTTGCTTTATTTAAATCTTTATCAAATTCGTTTCTTTTAAATATCCAAATACGTGCCTATAGCATCTATCTCCTGACATTTTCCTTAATATATTCTCTAACTCATATCTTTCTTTAATTTCTGCCAAATTATCCTGCATTTGTCGGCTCTCTACTTCATACTTTCTACAAATGTTCATTGCATGATCTACAGTTTCCTGCTCCTCACAATGCTCTCATCTCCCTGTGTCATGTTTTCCAACCATAAACAACGATGCATTTAGCCCTGTATGTCCAAATCTTAACAGTGATATTACGGTTTCTTCCTTTCTGCTCCTTCCCCTGGCTTCTCCTACTTTCCTCTGAATTTTATAAAACCACCTTCCCTTCCTCTCCTCCTCCCACCTCTTCTGCCATTTCTCCTTCATTTACCTTTTAATTATGTTTTTACCCTCCATCTTGCTGATATTTATGCATAATTCAATTTCTTCACATTTTGTTGCCTCTTTTGCCACCTTATCGACCAACTCATTCCCTCTCACTCCAATATGTGCCGGTACCCACACAAACACCACTGTTATACCCATCATCTCTATTCTATGTAAAATCTTTTTTTTATCTCTATTAGAATGTCCGGCCTGCTATCTGACTTACTGCTCTGTAGACTGGTTAGAACTGAACTTGAGTCCGGTGTTCTGCCCTCCAATCTCTCTGTCGACTTTTATAGGGTCAAGTGGGCGTGGCCAACGTGACGTAATGGTTCCTCCCTCCTCGCCTGTTTAATGGTGTTTGATCCCGCTTCCTAGTGGCTATGTGAGGGTTATGCAATTTGTGTGTTAGATCCTGCTTCCTAGTGGCTATGTGGGGGCAGTTTATGTGCTTAAAATCCGTAACAATATCATTCTAAATAAATACAACATGGTTTTAGGGGTGGGTTTAGGGAATAAAGCTAAAGGTTAGGTTTAGGATTAAAAACAAACTTATTAAATTTTAAATGTCGAAGGGTTTAGGTTTAGAGAGAGTGAGAAGAGTGGTGGGGGGAAAGGGTGGGGAGTCAGAGGTAAGGAGGTGTGGGATGTCTGTCCCTACATTCTCCCCTGCCTTTCTGGGCATCTCTGATATCCTATTCACATCTCAAACCCAGAGGGCAGAGGGGTGATAGGACGTTGAAGGGTTTAGAGTTAGAGAGGGTGAGAAGAGTGGGGTAAGGGAGAGTGGGGAGTTGTATGGACTAAAATGTCCTGTAGGTTTTTATTACGGCGGTAGGACATTAGTATTTTAAAAGAAGCGAGTGGGGCGGTTTGAGGTATGGCAGAATTAAAATGTTGCTTTATAGCTTGCTTGAGGGGGCCTAGTTGTCGCGAAAATGTAGTAATTAATGGAATTAACTTTTGTTCTGTGTTCTTTCTTTCAGGGAGAACGGGCCGGCCTGGCTGGAAGAGGGCGGTCACTTCCCCTTTAATAGTCAGAAGAAAACGTTTGGAATAGCCGCGAGGTCTAAGGGCCTTGAAAAGGGTCCTGGTGGCCTCCTCTACGTGATGAGGTAGAGAGCAGATGCGGTGGAAACGGATTAGTTGGGACTTGATGATGGAGCTGAAAGTATGCCGGGGATGGTAGCTGGTGTTAAATAATAAGGAATGCCTGTCAGTGTCTTTAAAATAAACCTTGGTTGCTAATGTTTTGTGTCCATCCTTCGTGTCTGTGAAGAAAACTACTGTGTCTAGGAAGGGGACCAGCTGGAGATGGAGAGTGTGTTTGAGTTTGATACGGGGGTGGTGTGAGTTAAGGATATGTATAAAATGGTTAAATCCGTTTCTGATTCGTCCCAGAGGCCAAAGATATCATCTAAGTAACGGAAATAGACTAGGGGGCGTGACGGGCATTTAAAGGCACCCAGTGCAACTTTCGAGGCTTAAAAATAAACATTCAATTTCTAGTCTTTTTTACACGTAGTAAGTTTCAATAACTCCATACCATTACATACCGACATTCAAGCAGCACAACGACGATGAGACGTCGTTGTGTGGTGAGAACTGATAGAAAATTGATAACAACAACAATGCCGCCATTTTCTTTATTTTTTGTAACCTACAATAAATAAAGCAGGCTTCCATTCATTGGAAAAATGGCTTCTCCCCACCGGCGATTGTTGTTGTTTACGATTTTCTATCAGTTCTCACCACACAACGACGTCTCATCTTTGCTCCTTGAATGTCGATATGTAATGGTATGGAGTTATTGAAACTTACTACGTGTAAAAAAGACTAGAAATTGAATGTTTATTTTTCATTGAATGTTTACATAAAGTTGCACTGGGTGCCTTTAAGGAATGCAGATTCCTCCCAGTCTGCCAGATAGATGTCCGCGTAGGCCGGTGAATATTTCCTTCCCATTGCGCAGCCGCATATTTGTAGAAAGAAGGATTGATCAAATAAAAAGTTGTTGCGGGTAAGGTTAATTTCTAAAAACTTTAAAATAAATGTGTCGGGACGAGATGAATCCGGTGACGAAGACAATGCTTTCTTCACAGCCTCGAGGCCCAGGACAGTGTCGATGTTCGTGTACAAGGAGTCAACGTCGATTGAAAAGATAAACGTGTTATCAGGGACGGTGAGATTCTTCAACTTGTTGACAAAGGTGTATGTGTCCTTAAGGTAGCTCGGGTGAGTGTGAGATAGGGGGTTAATGTAAAAGTCTATGAACTCCGCCAGGTGGTATGATTCGGAGCCACAGTCGCTAACTATGGGGCGTCCTGGAGGAACCACGAATGGAACAGTCCAATTCTCTGGGGGTGAAGGGAAAAACGGTCTGTCTAGTTACTGGACCAGATAAAATGAGACGGAGAGGTAATAAAGTCTGTCGGCACGAGGACCTTGGATTTATTAAGTAAAGTGGCAACGGTTATACAGAGTCATAAGCGTGAGAAATCGAATATGTCTAAGTCCCTAATCAGCGCTGATGGTTCGTCCGGAGCTTCGCCTCCGTGGAAGGTCTGCTTCAGAAGAAGGTGAAGAGTCCCTGTGTGATACAGTTTTATGCTGTATCCTCCTCTCGATGAGGTGTGTGCGTTTGAGGTGTGTGTGGTTCTGTGTGTTTTTGCTTGGCCTTGGCTCCCAGGCCCTGCTGTGTATGCCTCCTAACGGGGGAGAGCTCCTCGTGTCTTGGGTGTGATAAATTAAACCGGGGAGTGCCCCCCGAAATGTGGCTTCTCAGGCCCTGGTGTGGGCAGGGGTATCTCTTGGTTCCTCCTACCGGGGAAGAACTCTCAAAATGTCTCCTATGTGATAAATTAAACCGGGGAGTGCCCCCCCCGAAATGTGGCTTCTCAGGCCCTGGTGTGGTCAGGGGTATCTCTTGGTTCCTCCTAACGGGGAAGAGCTCTCAAAATGTCTCCTGTGTGGTAAATTAAACCGGGGAGTGCCCCCCGAACTGTCTCGTGTGTGATAATTTAATGTGGCTCTCAGGCCCTTGGTATGGGCAGGTAACGGGGGAGAGCTTCAAAGTGTCTCCTGTGTGATAAATTAATGTGGCTCTCCCGTTCTTGAGGATGACTGGTGCATTGTCTGAGTGTCCACCATCTGCCAGCCTGGGAAATGGGGCCTTCGGCTCCGGCCTTGACCTGACTATATTCTCATGTATGTGTTATGTGTTAAAAGTTGACTATATTGTAAGGTAACTGCCATGTGATGTGCTCATTAAGCTAGGGTAGGAGTTAGCTATATTTATAATGTACATGTGATGTACTCAGCAGGTTATTTTGCCCAACAGGGGTTTATGTATTTTGGGGAGAAGGTAAAATAATCTCGCCCGAGGGAGATCCGGGCCGTATAGGTAGTGTGCCTGTTTTGCACTGATGAGATGCTTTTTCCTCATCTGGTCAATTAAAAGCCTAACCATTGTCTGAGTCTCAAGGTACATAGGATCCGTGAGAGGGCGATAGTAGACCGGGTCATTAAGTTGACGTGTCGCCTCCAGAATGTAATTAGTACGGTCCTGTATTACAATTTGCCCTCCCTTATCCGCCGGTTTAATAATAATCTCATGGTGAGATTTTAGTTTGTTGAGGGCCTGTTGTTGATGGACAGTAATATTGGCCTCCCCTACAGGACGTCGAGGTCGGAGGTCACGGAAGGAGCGGAGGTCCTGATCGATGAGCTGGCGTATAGGCTTCGAGACGGACTTCAAGGCTGGTTCCCAGATAGACGGCGTAGTAAAAGGTAAGTAAAAATAATCTGTGTTATATTTAAAATAATCGAGAATTTTTAACCGTCTGTGGTAAGTATGTAGATCTCGTCTCAATAGGTCACGGTCTGCGAGTGACGGTGTCGTGATGAAGGTGAGGCCTCGTTCGAGGATCTCCTGAAATAGTAACATAGTTACGCCATTAAATGCGTTTATGTAAACATTTTTAGCGAGAAATGTGCATTTTACTTTCATAATGTTTGCTCGGTGAATGTGAAGGATGTTTGGTTTGATAGTTATGACGAAGAGGGAACGCTCCATTCACTTGCATGGACAGAGTCTCTGGTTGCTATGCAACCTCAACGTCTTGGCGGACTATATCTCTGCTGATCAACACTACGAATGCTGGAAACACACCAGACACACCATGTGAAGTTATTTAACCCGATTATTGTTATTTATATCCGAGATTATTAATCTAACCCGAGCTCTATCATGCACCCAAACACGGCGGCGTTTGGGTTTCCTTCCTCGGACTCCTAAATCAAGCGCAGCCACAGGCGCGTAGCTGCATACGTAGGACCATTTTTGACACAAAATGGTCAAGCAACATTTTAGCTGCGTTACGCACGTAAATCTTACGCGGGTACGCGTTTGGTGTGTTCGTACCTTAAGCGTCGACAGTGTGTTGAGATAACCAGCACGTGAGTCAACATCCTCGATATTCTCCCTCACAAAGTCATTAAAAGACTTGACACAACGGAGTTGGGTGGCGGATAGCCTGATAGATACCGTTATGAGGGGAATTGCAATGCGAGCCTGGGGGAATGTTTCTCTGGCCGTCCTAATTAAACGTTGGGTGTCCTTAATTATTGTGATAGCTGTCTGTTGTCTAAGGCAGTTGTTTATGCCAATAGACAATAAGATGAGCTTAGTGTCCGATCTGGGAGATGTGTGTTTCTGCAAGATGGCTGTTAGATGTCTTAATGTGGCTCCTGGAAAGCTATCTATCTGGATGTCGTCCATTTTTCTTTTTGGGATGCGGGCCAAGTTGGAATCGCCCGTGATAATCATGTGTTTTCTAATAGACAGGGACCACATAGTGGCTTTGCGGTTCGTAGGGGGGTGTATGCAGGGCTGGTGGTAGGAAGCACTGAGCATAGGGGAAGAGAAAAGGGAAGGAGAAGTCGGGGTTTGGCGACTCTGACCTTTCCCCACTGGGACAAGGGCAACAACAGCAGGAGTGGTCAGAGGAGGGGTGAGAGGGCAAGGGTGAATCTCCACGCAACCTGTGAGTGAGTCAGAGTTCTGAATTGAGCCATTCTTAGTGATGATTATCTTGTTCCTTGTCATGGAAGGTAACACCGCCTGACCAGGTGGTGGAGTGGTCAGCGCCGGCGAGGAGGACGACGGACAGAGTCGCTTCCGGGTCGCGGCACTTGCGAGGGAGAGACGGTTGGGTCTAGGGGCTGAGGAAGCGGTAATGGTGACTGGGGGCTCCGGGTCCGGCGTGGGAGATCCAAGGCTCGTCTCCAGGACGCCAGGAGGGTCAATGACTGCCGAGGTGGTCCGCACCGGTGGGACGACCGGAGGAGGACGTGGCCTGGTCACTGGTAAGCGCTGTGGGCCTTGTGGTAGCGGGACGCGGCTAGGTCGCGGTGGTTGAGGGGCAGATGGAGGAAAACGTCGGGTTAAGTTAGGGCATAAAGTTGGAAGGGTAAGAAGTGAAGGAATAGTTAGTGGCCTGGACGGTAGCATTACAGTTTTTCTCAGTCGCTTTGGTACATTTCTCAGATCAGAATTGAAATTTGCAAAGCAGTAAGTGCATTTCTCAAAACAATGTGTTCAAATAGCAAAACACCATGGATCAACTGCAAAAGCCAGCCTCTTGCTCAAAATCCTTAGTTAATTTCTCAAAAGTAAATATCTGTTTCAATGAACATGTCAGTGCCATCAGAATGACAAGTCCTTGTGTCATTGTCTACGGATAAGACAGTCAAATTGCTTAGTCATGTTGTCAATATAACAGTGTACTCTGGAGGGATGTTCTGATGTAAACTATGTCTAAAGTTTTGAAGACAATTATTGTAAATTGTAAGTTACACCTTAGTGTATGTGGGAGATTGATTGCAAGAGATTGGACAAGATTCACATTTACGCTTTGACTGTGCTGTAATTTGTTGACAGACCATGTCATTGCTAGAAATGTGAACATAGGAAAATCTCCTTAGGGTAAACTGTACATGCATTGCTGTAGGAATTACAGTGCAGTCATCCTACAACTCCTGACGTTCCTGTCTGTTGGGCCACAAATTCTCAGACAATGTAACATTGTTTTGTGCTCCAGCTATATACTTGCCAGTTCATGGTTCAGGAGATGCACCTTTGAGCTATTCCAGTACTGGTTGATCGTTGGTTGATCTAACACTTCACAGATTTCCCTTCTTTAGGGAAAGTCAAGATTCACCTGGTAGCAATTGACCAATTCAGGACAGATATAGAAAAAAGAACATAAAAAAGAGTCTAATGCCAGTGTATAGAAATGTATAGAAATAAGCTTGACATATGACAACTTGTTCAACCATTTTGCATGTAAAGACTTGATGAACTAATACCTAAATGTTGTGGGGGTGAGACTATTCCATAGAGACCATTGCAATACATTTCGATCAACATGATATAAGCAATTGATAATGTAGGAAAGAGCAGAGAATTGTACATAATCATGTGCATGGATGTACCAAAGCATTCGCAACGTGTTCAAATAAATGAGAAACTGTTTTTTTCATGTGCACAAGTGACACACTGATGTGAAGATTGAACAGGTAGTTTTGAGAATTTCAATTCTGATCTGGGAAATGAACCAAAGCGACTGAGAAGTGTTTCGATGCTTGAAAGGTGCCATAGTGGACTGTGGTCGTCTGGGAAGCGGTGGAAAGGCCCCAAGGTCCGAGAGGAGCAGCGGAGTGGCAGGCGGTGGCGGATCCGGGGCCGACAGCAGCAGCCGTAGTGCGGAGATGGAAGACGGAGTAAGGGGTCTGCCATAGCGCTGGTGGGCCCACCGGAGGGCTCTGTCGAGGGCCTCATTGTTAAATGGCCCCAGGTTAGTACGGATCTTTGCTATAGTGTATGTATAATGTTGTATTAAGGTCTTTACATTTATAATCATGTCCTCCATTGTGTTCTCTTTAATTTTGTTTAAGACCAGATCGTCAGGGGCCGCCGGTTTAATGAATGCTCTAAGTTGAGCTTCTTTCCTAGCCATCCCTAATGGTGGGATGCCTGTTCTAATGGATTCTTCTAGAATTTCTGTATGATGAATTGATTGTAATATTTGAAAATAATGTTTGATTAATTTCGGGTCTAGATCGGTTGAAGGACTCGTCCCGACCGGAGTCAATTTTACGTGTTTCTGTCGGTCTGTAAGGTGATTGGGCCTACCCAATAGGCTAAACCTATTTCTAAAATCATTAGCCATTTCGTTAGAAGATAAAATGGAATGAAAATAAAAAAGGCCTAGGACTATTTGCAAAAAAAGGAGGGGGTTTGGGAGTTGGAGTTTTTAAAAAAGAACCAACGTAGAGAAAAGAAGGAAAAGATAAAAGAGAGATGTAAAATCAACTAAAATAGAATAAGGTTAAAACCGTAGCTTGCAAAAGATGGCGATTAAAACAATAGATGCAGTTATAACCATAAGATAAACAAAGAATGTAAAATAATAATAATGTCATAACCGGTCAGCTGGTGCAATGTCTTTTAGCTAGGAGGCATGGTTAGCTTAGCAAGAATAAAATCGATTTCCCCAATCGGTTCCGTCGAGTAGTCTTTAGCTGGGAGGTAGGCTGTGCTTGGTTTAGGTGACAGGATGTCGTTGATCCGCCCGATGGGGTTGTAGAATATCCCAAAAACTGATTACAGTCCAAAGTTAAAAAAAGCTGAACACGTAGATGTCTCTGTACTCACCAGCCAAAAAAGCATTTGAAGGAGATTTGATTAAAACCAAAGGGAATGAGGTAATTTCCACAGGTGTTAAAAAAGTATAAAGTTTAATCGCTCCAAAATGCAGGTTGACCAAGTAAAAACAGACTTTGTTTAAAAGTAAGTTAAAGCAAACAAAGTAAAATAATTAAAATAAAGTACATCCAAATTAAAAACTCCAAAGTTGCTAAAACAACAGTTCACCAGAATAACTGACTTTACATCCACAGAAATAGAGAGCGTTCCTAACGTTTCACCCAGTTAGGCTTTGTCAGATGAAGGGTTAGGGTTAGGGTTAGGGTAAGGGCTACTTACCACTTTTGAAAAACGTTTTTTTTAGCTAGTTCGGGCATACAGACGGGCGTGGGAATTCGGCGACCACCCTCGGATAGGACTAGGCCCAGCGGACTTGCTCAAGAAATGTGGAAATGTGTGTTTTTTTTTAGGGACTGCAATTTCGATTTTAAAACTTTAAAGTGAAGCGTTTTTTTTTTACAGAGGGGCGTGGAAATTCTGAATAGTGCCAGTGGTAGTCCTTGGGCCCCTCTCCATACCCTAGAAATTTGGCGCCCCTAGTGGCAACTTTTTTTAACATGGGAAAACAACTATAATCAATCTCACGGGAGCAGGGGGAGGGGCGTGGGAACAAGGTTCCTATGAGTGGTAGGTATTGATGGGGCCGACGTCTGTGCAAAAAGTTGGCCGCCTGGTGGCTTGTTTTGGTATAGAAAATCTCATTTTCAGTTTTCCACTAAACGCGGGAAAAAGGGGTGTTAACAATATTTTTAGTGGAAGGCATTTAGTGTGGAAGGTTCCCTAGGCTCCGTCGACAGGTGTGCGAAGTTTTGGAGTTGTAGCTAACTTCCTTCACATAGTTGCCATTGACCCTCAATGTAAAGATTTTGTGAAAAATTTGTGAAAATTTGTGTGGAGTGAAAAAAAGTTCCCACAGAAAGCGTCTAGGAGCACGTTTTAGGGCATTTTGAGTCGTTCGGTGGTGGTCTGTGGATTTTTTTTCCACCGCTAGTTGGCGCTATCGCGCCCAACGATTATGGGTGAGTAGCTGGGCTCGGTCCGACCCTGAATCTGCAGGAATTATGTTTCTAGCCCCTTCCTAGGCCGAGAAAATAACTTAAAACCGATCCAAATGAATAGGGTTAGGAAATGTCAGCAATTAATTATTTCTCAACCACTAGTTGGCGCAATCGCGCCCAACGATTATGGGTGAGTAGCTGGGCTCGGTCCGATCCTGAATCTGCAGGAATTATGTTTCTAGCCCCTTCCTAGGCCGAGAAAATAACTTAAAAACGATCCAAATCAATTGACGTATGTTTAGGTTATTAAAAGTAGAAGGGAGATAGGTAGAGGCTTGAACATTTTTTTTGAGAGTGCTTTAGAGCCCCCTGAGTCAGTCTGCACGGAGCCCGACGTAATTTTCCCCCAAATAGATTTCCCCCCATTGACAATGCATGGAGAGGCTAACCCTGAGCCTTAGCATGGCAAAACCCTACAGGTAAGTAAGGTAAGCACAGGTAAGTAAGGTAAGCACAGTTAAGTAAGGTAAGCACAGTTAAGTAAGGTAAGCACAGGTAAGTAAGGTAAGCACAGTTAAGTAAGGTAAGCACAGTTAAGTAAGGTAAGCACAGTTAAAGGAGCATTTCACCGGTGGAGACATGAATATGTATTGAAATTGGGTCCTATATGTAGTCGAATAATAAAATAAAATTCTAATTTGGTGCCGTCTTGACCGAGAAAAGGCAGAAAATGGCTTTTTGGCGCTTGTGGATTGAAGACAACAACTCCCACCATGCACAGCTTCGCTCGCGGCCACTCCCGCTGATCATCTCTGCCTATCGGACACCTCCTTGTTCCATCTACTAATGGAACAAATCAGCGTGGAGCTTGAACCGACGTCACTAGAGTAGTGACGCTTGCACAGAAGCATACGGCCGACATCTTTCTTTATTCTGGGTGGAAATAGTAACATAGTTACGCCATTAAATGCGTTTATGTAAACATTTTTAGCGAGAAATGTGCATTTTAATTTCATAATGTTCGCTCGGTGAATGTGAAGGATGTTTGGTTTGATAGTTATGACGAAGAGGGAACGCTCCATTCACTTGCATGGACAGCGTCTCTGGTTGCTAATGCCCTGTTTACACCTACCCGATAGTGGGCCCCGATGGTACCCGATGGCTAAATCAGCAGCTATCGTTATAACATCGGCAAATAGCGTGGTTGCATCGGGAAACACCGTTACTCTTCCCGGGAACATCGTTAGACAACGGGAAGAAACGGGAAGAAATGCTCAATGATCGGGCAACATCGGCAAAGAACAAACATGTTTGTTAATTTTGGGTCTATCGGGGTAGAATCGGTTACCAGGTGTTGCTATGGGCTAATCGGCTATAATCGGGAATAGAACGGGAGTATAACGTAAGACATCGCAAATCGTTCGGGAATTTTCCTGGGCACATCGGCTATATTCGTTAATCTTCCGCGCTTTATCGTGTTTTATCTTCTTTATATCGGCAACCTCAACACACGAAAGACCCTCGAGAACCCTAGACAAATAACGATTGTGAATGACCAGATTGTGTTAAGGAAGACCCTCAATCTGCCACTTGGGTATAAATAGGGGGTGATGGATGGATGTCCTACTTTTATAATTACAGGGTACTTCGCCCATTACAACCGGCGTTCTATTATTATAAAATCGCTATAGTAATATAAATAAATATATAAATAAATATCAGTCTAAACCAGTCTCCCCTTTGCCTTCTCCCGAAATGACGCCAAATGACGCCAAACGCGTCATTTGACGTGTTTGGCATCATTCGAAATTACGTGAAATGATGCCAAACGCACTTCGGGTGTCTTCCCTGGCATAAATCGTTATGTTATCGTTATAACATCGGGTATGTGTAAATGCTACCCCGATAAATTGACCCGATCATACATTTTTAGCCCGATGTCACCCGAATCACCCCGACTTCCTCATCAGTGGTCCATCGGCCATTAGCGGCCATTAGTGGGATGGTGTAAACGGGGCATAAGCAACCTCAACGTCTTGGCGGACTATCTGCTGATCAACACTACGAATGCTGGAAACACACCAGACACACCATGTGAAGTTATTTAACCAGATTTTTGTTATTTATATCCGAGATTATTTAATCTAACCCGATCTAAACTCTATCATGAACCCAAACACTGCGGCGTTTGGGTTTCCTACCTCGGACTCCTAAATCCAGCGCAGCCACAGGCGCGTTGGCGCGTTGAACCAATTTTTGTGACACACAATGATCAAGCGACAAGTTAGGCACGTTACACGCGTTTGGTGTGGCCGTAGCCCGTGTCCACCAAAAGCGTTTTTTTATGCGGTTTCACCCAAAAAATAGGCTTTGTGTGGACGGGGCCAAGAAGGCGAACACACGTCACCAAGACGGGGAGACAGCGCCAGGCGATTGGTTATGGCCATAGCCACTTTTGTAACGCGTTACTCCCAACACGATCCATCCATCCATCCATCCATCCATCCATCCATCCATCCATCCATCCACCTACACACACACACACACACACACACACACACACACACACACACACACACACACACACACACACACACACACACACACACGTGATAACCGTCTAATCATAAACTGTAAAGAATTCAAATCATGCACTAAATATCAAATTGTTTTAGAAATGTTTTAGAAATGTTTAGGGTTTTATAGTAACTTTTATTTATTAAATGAATTCATTAAATGAATGAATAAATTAATAAAAAGTGTGATTTCCTGAAAACTGTCTCTTCAATTAATTAATCATGAAAACATTAAGGTATGGGTCTGAAACTGCAGTATGGTTCATAGGACAACACAGGCAATTGCCTTGCAGAGTTTCAGACCCGTGCAGCAGAGATCACCAGTCTGACACACACACACACACACACACACACACACACACACACACACACACACACACACACACACACACACACACACACACAGAGTGAGAGAGAGAGGGAGCGAGCGAGCGAGGTATAAAACTCTTTTTCCTATTCGGCATATTGAACCGTCGGCCTAATGCGCCTCCTTTTTGAAAAGGAGGACTGACGGACCTTCGGACCAATGGGTTTCGTTTTCGGAACATTGAACCGTCGGAATAGTGGCATGTCGATCTAATGGGAAATATTTCGGAACATTGAGACGTCGGAACAATGAGGCGTCGGAATTACGGGCAGGCCCCTTATAGTTAGGGTTAGGGTTAGGATTAGGATTAGGAATCCATAAAATGAAATGAAATAAAAACAATAAAAGAAATAAAATATGGGAGAAAGGTTATGTTTAGGAGAGGGGGAGGGAAGAGGTTATGGTAGGGAACTGATGGAGTGGCTATGTTTTAGGACCGGTACGGATGGAGGGGCGAGACGGATCATCATTTAGGCCAAACAGGTTATGGTTAGGGTTAGGGTTAGGATTAGGATTAGGAATCCATAAAATGAAATGAAATAAAATCAATAAAAGAAATAAAATATGGGAGAAAGCTTATGTTTAGGAGGGGGGGAGGGAAGAGGTTATGGTAAGGAACTGATGGAGTGGCTATGTTTTAGGACCGGGACGGATGGAGGGGCGAGACGGATCATCATTTAGGCCAAACGGGGCTATGGAGGAAAGCCTAAAGATCCACCTTCTCTCAGCAGCTCTCCTCTGGACCAGGGACCAACCGACATTGGTCTCTAGACCGGACAATGAAAAGTTGTTGATATGATGTGAGATGAAGTTAGTATAGAGCCGTTTATCATTTGTTCCTTTCTGAATATGGTAAATGTGTTGGCATAACCTCTGTTTAATAGTAGCTCCCGTTTCGCCCACATAGACGGTCCTGCATAGTTTGCACTGGATGGCGTAGACGACATTGCAGGAGAGTAGTGTGAAGGTCTGCGAGATGGGGGCACCGGCTCGACAGTTGAAGATGTACTTCAGGTTAGAGAAGTAGGGGTCGAAGGTTGTGCGTTTTGCTTTGTTGAGTGCCGTATGGACTAGCATGTCCTGCAGATTTTTATTACGGCGGTGTGACATTAAAATTTTAAAAGAAGCGAGTGGGCCGGTTTGAGGTATGGCAGAATTAAAATGTTGCTTTATAGCTTGCTTGAGGGGGCCTAGTTGTCGCGAGAATGTAGTAATTAATGGAATTAACTGGAATTATTAAATGGAATTATGTTCCATGTTCTTTTTTCCAGGGAGAACGGGCCGGCCTGGCTGGAAGAGGGCGGTCACTTCCCCTTTAATGGTCAGAAGAAAACATTTGGAATAGCCGCGAGGTCTAAGGGCCTTGAAAAGGGTCCTGGTGGCCTCCTCTACGTGATGAGGTAGAGAGCAGATGCGGTGGAAACGGATTAGTTGTGACTTGATGATGGAGCTGAAAGTATGCCGGGGATGGTAGCTGGTGTTAAATAATAAGGAATGCCTGTCAGTGTCTTTAAAATAAACCTTGGTGGCTAATGTTTTGTGTCCATCCTTCGTCTCTGTGAAAAAAACTATCGTGTCAAGGAAGGGGACCTGCCGAAGATGGAGAGTGTGTTTGAGTTTGATACGGGGGTGGTGTGAGTTGAGGATATGCATAAAGTGGTTGAATTCCGTTTCGGATTTGTCCCAGAGTCCAAAGATATCATCTAGATAGCGGAAATAAATTAAGGGGCGTGACGGGCATTTAAGAAATGCAGATTCCTCCCAGTCGGCCAGATAAATGTCCGCGTAGGCCGGTGAATATTTCCTCCCCATGGCGCAGCCGCATATTTATAGAAAGAACGATTTGTCGAATAAAAAGTCGTTAAGGGTAAGAGCGATTTCTAAAAACTTTAAAATAAATGTATCAGGACGAGATGGATCAGGTGACGAAGCCAATGCTTTTTTCACCGCCTCAAGGCCCAGGACAGTGTCAATGTTTGTGTACAAGGAATCTACATCGATTGAAAAGATAAACGTGTTATCGGGGACGGTGAGATTTTTTAACTTGTTAACAAATGTATATGTGTCCTTGAGGTAGCTCGGGTGAGTATGGGATAGGGGGTTTATATATAAATCTATAAACTCCGCCAAATGGTACGATTCAGAGCCACAGTCACTTACTATGGGGCGTCCCGGAGGGACCACGAATGGAACAGTCCAATTCTCTGGGGGTTTGTGTATTTTTGGGAGAAGGTAGAATAATTAAGACCCTAACCATCGCCTGAGTCTCCAGGTACATGGGCTGCGTTAGGGGGCGATAGTAGACCGGGTCATTAAGTTGACGTGTCGCCTCCAGAATGTAATTAGTTCGATCCTGAATTACAATTTGCCCTCCCTTATCCGCCGGTTTAATAATTATCTCATGGCGAGATTTTAATTTGTTGAGGGCTTGTTGTTGATGGACAGTAATATTGTCCTCCCCTACAGGACGTCGAGGTCGGAGGTCACGGAAGGAACGGAGGTCCTGATCGATGAGCTGGCGTATAGGCTTCGAGATGGATTTCATGGCTGGTTCCCAGATAGACGGCGTAGTCTCAACAGGTCACGGTCTGGGAGTGACGGTGTCGGGATGAAGGTGAGGCCTCGTTCGAGGATCTCCTGTTCTGACGGGGACAGAGGAAGAGCAGAAAGGTTAGTGACGTTAGATACTGAGGACGGAGGGGACGGTGCTGCGCCTGGTGGTCTAGCTATAAACCCAGCTGAGTCAGCCAGTCATCCAGCATAGACTTCGCTGTCTCCGGAGTCCAGTGAATGTTGTCATGGGCGGTCTGGAACTTAAGTGTCGACAGTGTGTTAAGGTAGCCAGCACGGGAGTCAACGTCCTCGATATTATCTCTAATAAAGTCGTTAAAAGCCTTGACACAACGGAGTTGGGTGGCGGATAGTTTAATAGATACCGTTAAGAGGGGTAATAGCAATGCGAGCCTGGGGGAATTTTTCTCTGGCTGTCCTAATTAAACGTCGGGTGTCCTTGATTATTGTGATGGCTGTTTGTTCTCTAAGACAGTTGATTTTGCCGATGGATAACAAAATGAGTTTAGTGTCCGGTCTGGGAGATGTGTGTCTCAGTAAGACGGCTGTTAGGTGTCTTAATGTAGCTCCTGGAAAGCTGTCTATTTGGATGTCGTCCATTTTTCTTTTTGGAATCCGGGCCAAGTTTGAATCGCCCGTGATAATTATGGGTTTTCTGATAGGGAGGGACCACATAGAAGTACTGAGCATAGAGGAAGAGAAAAGGGAAGGAGAAGTCGGGGCTTGGCGACTCGGATCTTCCCCCACTGGGGCAAGGGCAACATCAGCAGGAGTGGTCAGAGGAGGCGTGAGAGGGCAAGGGTGAATCTCAACGCAAACTGTGAGTGGGTCAGATTCTTAATTGAACCATTATTAATGATGCTTATCTTTTTCATTGTCAGGGAAGGTTCCTCCGCCTGGCCAGGTGGTGGAGAGGTCGGCGCCGGCGAGGAGGACGACGGGCAGAGCCGTTTCCGGGTCGCGTCACCTGTAGGGGAGAGACGGCTGGGTCTAGGGGTTGAGGAAGCGAGAATGGTGACTGGGGGCTCGGGGTCCGGCGTGGGAGATCCAAGGCTCGTCTCCAAGACGCAAGGAGGCTCAATGACTGCCGAGGTGGTCCGCACCGGTGGGACGACCGGAGGCGGACGCGGCCTGGTCACTGGTAAGCGCTGTGGCAGCGGGGGGCGGCTAGGCCGCGGTGGTTGAGGGGCCTAGCCGCTCAACCAGTACAGATGTGGGAGGAAAACAGTGTTGGATTAAAGTCTTTACATTTTTAATCATATACTCCATTGTGTTCTCTTTGATTTTGTTTAAGACCAGATCGTCAGGTGCCGCCGGTTTGATGAATGCTGTAAGTTGAGCTACCTTCCTAGCCATCCCTAATGGTGGGATACCTGTTCTAATGGATTCTTCAAAAATTTCTGTGTGATGAATTGATTGTAGTATTTGAAAATAATGTTTAATTAATTTCGGGTCTAGATCGGTTGAAAGACTCGTCCCGACCGGAGTCAATTTCAAAAGAGAATGTTTCTGTGGGTCTGTGGGGTGAGTAGGCCTACCCAATAGGCTAAACCTATTTCTAAAATCATTAGCCATTTCGTTGGGAGAAAATGGAATGAAAATAAAAAAGGCCCAGGCCTATTTACAAAAACAGGAGGGGGTTTGGGAGTTGGAGTTTAAAAAGAACCAACGTAGAAAAAATAAGGAAAAGATAATAGAGAGATGTAAAATCAACTAAACTAAAATAAGGTTAAAACCATAGCTTGCAAAAAATGGAGATTAAAACAATAGATGTAGTTATAACCATACGATAAACAAAGAATGTAAAATAATAATGGCGAAATAGAAGACTGTTGATCCGGTCAGCTGGTGCAATGTCTAGCTAGGAGGCATGGTTAGCTTAGCAAGGAAGCAGGATAACGTCCATTCCCCCAATCGGTTCAGTCGAGTGGGTTTCAGCTGGGAGGTAGGCTGTGCTTGGGTTAGGAGACAGGGTGTCGTTGATCCGCCCGATGGGGTTGTAGAATATCCCAAAACTGTTACAGTCCAAAGTTAAAAAAAGCTGAACACGTAGATGTCTCTGTACTCACCTGCCAAAAAAGGGGGGGCCATTTGAAGGAGATTCGATTAAAACCAAAGGGAATAAGGTAATTTCCACAGGTGGTAAAAAAGAATAAAGTTTATTTGCTCCAAAATGCAGGTCAACTAAGTTAAGACAAACTTTGTTTAAAAGTAAGTTGAAAAAAACAAAGTAAAAGAAGTAAAATACATCCAAATTAGAAACTCCAAAGTTGCTAAAAAAAAGGGTTAGGGTTAGGTTCAAAAGCAAAGGTCGGCGCGCCACATGCGGCGCCGCTGGGTGCACGGGCCATCATCACACAACTAACCTTTATCTCAAACCCAACCCCACACTATGAGATGATGTCCTGGAGGTATGCTACGGAGAGGCCTCCGTATCTGAGCACCTCAGTGGTGGAGCAGCCGAACGAGGCTTCCCGGCAAGCCTCCTGGCGGTGCTGGCACGTCTAGAAAACATGCGTGCGTGTGCCATCGGCGTGACGCCGTCCGCGGGCGGGTCAAGGGTCACACGGGACCTTCTGGCGGTATGGGCGTGTCCAGGATGGCGCTGTCAGCCGGAGGGTTGAAGGTCTGCCGGGCGCGGTCGGAGCCAACGGGGCTGCCGACAGGGACAGCGTCCCGACGAGCGTTGGTCTGGGCAGACCCACTGGGGGGTGTCATGCCGGGAGACGCAGGAGCTGGCTGAAGGGGCGTGGCGAGGGTCCGGCGCCGTGGCAGGGCGGAAGCGCTGGTCTGGGCAAACACATGGGGAGGTGTCGTGCCGGGAGACGCAGGAGCTGGCGGAGGGGGCGTGGCGAGGGTCCGGAGCCAAGGCAGGACGGAGGTAGGTGTCGTTCTCTGCGGCAGGGGCGCGGCCGGAGGGGGTCTCAAGACTGCAGGGAGAGGGGGGAGAAGAGGGAGAAGGGGCGAGGAAGTGGGGAGGAACAGAGAGGAGAAGAGGGAATAGCAGCTGTTCTGGGACGGAGAGCGGTCCTTGCGGTCATCGCTGTCCGGGGCCCCGGGGTCCGGGGAGGGAGGCGGCAGGTCGTAGGAGGGCAGGGAGCCGTCACGCAGGGCGTCCGCGGGGCCACCGTAGCCCTGTAGTGGTCTCGCAGGAGGATGGTGGTGGTGTGTCCCCAGTTGCCATCAATGAAGCCAAGGGTCGCGGCGTTGGGGACAGCAGGGCGGATGGAGGCCGTCAAGGAGGCGGTAAGCCTGGCGATGATGGGGAGAGGGTCCGGGCCGGAGGCGTTGTCCAGGTGGTGGGCCGCCTTGATGGCCGCGAAGATAAGGCGGTTCTTCAGCGCGAAGTCCGGGTCATCGGAACGCGGGGCGTCCGGAGCTAGGGGTCTGGAGCGCGCGGCAGACGTCTCCGGAGGTCTGGGATGTGGTGGAGGGCGGGGTCGGGCACGGGGCCTAGGACCCGGTCTGGAGGGCACCTGGTGGCGTGGTCGTGGAGGGCCGGTAGGTAGGCCTCGGTCACGGGCGTCGGGGCGGAAGTTCTGGCACGCGTTAGCTTCGTGGTAGCTGCGCTCATCTCGTCGTGGCGAAAACGCGGACCGGTAGGCCTGAGGCAGGAAAGCTGGGGGATACGAGGCTGACTCGAAGGGAGACGGGTCCCGGGCGGGTCGTGAGCGGGCTTCCCAGTCACGTGGAGGGGGGTCGCGGGGAACCCAGTCGCGCCCGTAAGGGTCCGCGAATGACGCGTAAGTGCGTCTCATGGTATGTGGGGGTCTAAAGGGTAGACTAACCAGAGGGGGGATATCCGATGGGTCCCGGGGTCTATGGTGGCGTCTTCCGTGCTGGACCAGGGTCCAGTCGTCGCGCTGGCTCGGAGCAGGCATCATCAACGGTAGGTTGCGTGAAAGGCGAATGGCGAAAGGTTAAAACACGAGTGGTCCGGTAAAAAGTCTGTTTTTATTTGGGTTTAATTACCGTTTATGCAGGTACGACGTTTCGTCACAATAGTGACTTCATCAGGTACAACAGAGCAAAAGCTAACCGTGAAAAATGTCCATACAATTACAAAAAACGAGCCGCGGTAACAGTGACAGTAGTAGACGCGTACACACCCACGTTCCACTGAGACACGTGTCGGGTGAGGGAGAGTGGCCGTGAACTCCGCACGACCCTGAGCCAATTAGAGTCGTGCAGGGGAGGCGGGACTCTGCGTGTAACATGCGCAGAAGCGCCGAAGGCAACCCGAGAGGCGGAGGGGCCAATCAGGTGCCAGGCTGAGTAAACAATTTCAAATTTGCGAAGATTGTATCAAAGGTCACGAATGTATCAAAATAGAGAGGCCGTCTCCCAGATGAGGGGGGGGGGCAATCAGGTGTCAGGTCAGGTAAACACCGTTCGAATTTGTCAGTGGTCAGTGGGACCCGACACGTGTCACCTCATCTCTGAGTCGAGTGGTGGTTTCTAAATGCTTTTAAGCTGACTTTCCCGCAAAATGAATCTGTGTGTGTGTGTGTGTGTTCATGTCTGTGTGTGTGTGTTCATGTCTGTGTGTGGGTTTGCTTGTGGGTGTGTCTGTTCATCCATGGCTTTGTGTCGGGGTAAACCCTGACACGCTTGTCCACGCTGAACGAGTCTGCACAGCTCCTGACGTGTTGGAGGACTATTGATGTGAACCGTTCCAGGTCCTCATGCTCGTATTCCTCCCATCCGGTGTCATGGAGACTGATCTGCAGTGGCGTGGGGTCTGCTGGCCAGGTTTTGGCATTCCTAGTGGTGATGGGAGTACTTTTCCTGATGGGGCTGTACACTGGAATCAGAAGGATGGACACATGGTCTGACTGGCCTAGGTGAGCCAGCGGTCTAGATATGTTGGCAACCCAGTCGCCAAGAAAAAACGTTGACGGTGTACGTTTCCATGAACACTGGATACGTAGCATTTCAACGTAAAAAATAGCGTGTTATACCTACAGTATCCACGCGTGCCGCTGTGGAGGCGGGTTTCGGGGTTTGGGTTTCACGGCTTTCGCGGCAAATTGTGGACACGATTGTTTAGGGGGGGGGGGGGGGAGGTAGACTGTTGTTGACCGGGGGGGGGGGGGGGGGTGGGTGGGGGGTGGAGACACGTTTGTTGAGGGGGACGACGGCGACACGATTGTAGGGGGGGACGACGACGACACGTTTGTTGAGGGGGGGGGGGGGAGACACGTTTGTAGGGGGGGGGGGGGCACGCTCGACAACGAGAGTTGGTTTTTATTGAACGCTCGACAACGAGAGTTGGTTTTTATTGAACGAGACTTCAACACGGAACAGCTGCACGAAACGATGGTCACGTCACTCTCGGTGACGGTGTCGACAACAATGAACACACGAACAATGTTAATAGAACAACACACAACCACATAACATCCCGAACCCATTAACCCCACTTAATCCTAACAACAAAACAAGTTAACAAAAGCCCCTTTTGTCAACTGACAACCCCAATTCCCAGAATCCCCCGCGGCTCCGGAACACGGCGTAGCCTATATTAATCTTTATTATCTGAATGGGAAATGCAATATTTTAGGAGAGATACACCATTAAACGTGTTTCTAATGACATTTCTAGCGAGAAATGTACATTTTCCTTACATAATCTTCAGTCAGTGAATGTGTATGATCTTTATTAATCTTTATTATCTGAATGGGAAATGCAATATTTTAGGACCGATTCACCGTTAAACGTGTTTCTAATAACATTTCTAGCGAGAAATATACTTTTTACTTGCATAATCTTCAGTCAGTGATTGTGTCTGATCTTTAGTTTTATAGTTATTAGGATTTGATCGGCTCGATCGCATGTTTCAACGACGTCAGGTTGTTAGGAATAGGGACGCTGCTTTCGCTAAACTAGCAGCTCATGTGCTTCCTGCGTTTGTGTTATTAAACTGTTACTTTATGTAACTTTTAATGATATCGTCTTGTTAGAAACACGTATATCTGAGAGCCAACCCAGTCGCCAAAAGCATACGTTGACAGTGTACGTTTCGTGAACACTGGATTACGTCGCATTTCAACATAAAATAGCGTGTTATACACACAAGCACCCACACACACACAAGCACACACACGCACACGCACGCACAGACACACACAGACACACACGCACACACACACACACACACGCACACGGTGCATTTCGCTGCTAAAACAACAACAACAAAATATTCCCTCAAATATTATTACTAAAGAACCGTTTTCCAAAGAACGAAATGTAAACCAATGCATTCTGAATGGGAGTGTTTCTCAGATTTTTCCATGCTACACAGAACGAAATGTAAACCCATGCAAATAAAGACTTCATGGTCATAATCATTTAAATATCATTAATCTCCTGAGTGTGTTGGGTGGTATTCTATTTTTTTCAACGGGGCTGGTGCCGTCTCCTTTTGACCCCAGACTTCTGGGGGAATAGCTGAATCAATTCATTAGTCAATCAGAAGCATGTAAATATCTTCCCGGTGGCGTAGGAGGACGAACAAGGTGTCCTTCAACATCTACGCTTCCAGGAGATTGCAACGGTGCCACACATGAGCATATTCGAACATGTTTAATGGTAGTAATTAGCTGTCGAAATTGGAGGCCTTAATCAATAATGAGCAGCTATTGATTTGCTTCCCGATAAAAATGTGTGACAAATGTTATTTAGCATCTGCACGTTGAGCTGAGTCCAATGACACCAAGCATGACACTCTAGCTAATGGTAACATGTATTTTACATGGTACACCTAGGTCTAGGACATGATCTCGGTGTAGCAAGAGGGCGAGCTTGATCTCATTGGACTCAGCTTAACGTGTAGATGCTAATTAACATGTAATTTGTCAAAAATCTCCATCGGGAAGCAAATCTATAGCTGGTCATTATTGATAATGGCCTCCAAAATCGACAGCTAATTACTACCCCGAAACATATTCAAATATGATCATGTGTGGCACAATCGTCTCGAAACGTAGATGTCAAAGGACACCTTGTTTGCCCTGTTGCACGACCGGGAAGATATTTTCATACTTCTAATGGATTGATTCATATTTTAAGGTTCTCGGAGTGAGACTTTAAGCGGCTGCAGCAGAAGTGTTGAGACGAAAGATGATATCAAGACATTAATAGAATATTCCCATTCACATTATGATTCCTCGTCATAACGTCCGACCAAACATCCTTTACATTCACCGAGCGAAGATTATGAAAGTCCAGGCCCCCCCTTCCTGCACTCGGGGTCCGACCGGGCCAAGTTTCGGTGCGGGGGTCCCAGTTAGGCCCTAGAATATGGTATTCAAATTTCAGGCCGGTAGGACCTTCCTATCTCAAAAACTGTTTTTCCACCACATTCTGAACCATTAGGTCTCGCAGGCCACACTTCTGAAGGGGCTTTGTCCAAATGACAGTCCATTTGGGAAAACTTTTTTTCTCTATTGGCTAGAACTACAAATCTTGGATATGTCGTTCTCGGGGCCCCGGGAAATGTGTGTAAACATTTTAGCATCCCTAGCTATCTCGAAAAGGCCGGAAAAGGGGCGTGACCTCCAACAGTACAGTCACTGTACATAAGACAGAGGTTAGTTTCTAGGCCCCATTTTTTGCGGGATGGAGGTGTACATTTGTGGCTTAATGTGTGTAGACACAGCTGGCCTGTGGCCACGTCTTTGAAGTCTGGGGTCAAAAGGTCAAAAGGAGCCGGCACCACGCCGCTTATGAGATAACAAAAAGTGAATCTGTATTTCTCTCACACCATTTTGTCATTATTGAAGAGAGGCCTGATTCTCAGATATGCATGTTGGACTGTTAGGGTATAGGTCTGGGAAGAACTTCAGGCCAAAATCTTGCAAGCGAGCCGCTGGGTGCAGGTGCAACTAGATGGAGCACTTGCTGAGTCATTTCCAGTAGGGCTGGAGCCACAGGTTGAAGCGTATATGTGTCCTTTGAAACCCCCCTTGATATATAAGAGACCCCTAGGTACAGTTTACTTAAATGTTCTCGCCTCAGTCACCTATTGCATCACTTCCTTTAGGGTTTCGGCCTCCTAATTGATCATTGTAGTATAATTGAATGCCCTCTTTCATATTATATGATACTTCCACCACTGGGACGTGGCAACAACTCTCCAAATCCATATTGGGGGGGGGGGGATGCTTTTGGACAGTAGGGGTGTACACTAGACATAAATAGGAAGCAAACTCAGGAGAAGGAATGACCTCTCACAAATATTTATTGCATAAATTGTTTCAAATAACCCTGCCTCGTTAAATCAATGAACTTGGTGTTTTGCTTTCAAAAATAGGTTATAGAAGAAGTCTAAACTGCAGAAAATAAAAACATCCAAGCTGCCTATTTTATATCTGTCTATTTTTTAACCGCCGGACCCCAGTTTACGACAAAAACAACACCATTTACGGCAGCTCCTTTGCCGCGTGGTTTTTATAGCCATGTAAGGATTAGAGGGGGCGGTCGATAGCAACCACCATAGCAACCATGACGGTCAAGTGACTGGATGCAGCCCCGTTGAAAAAAATAGAATACCACCCTACACAGTCAGGAGATTAATGATATTTAAATTATTATGACCATGAAGTCTTTATTTGCATGGGTTTACATTTCGTTCTGTGTAGCATGGAAAAATCTGAGAAACACTCCCATTCAGAATGCATTGGTTTACATTTCGTTCTTTGGAAAACGGTTCTTTAGTAATAATATTTGAGGGAATTTTGTTGTTGTTTTAGCAGCGAAATGCACCGTGTGCGTGTGTGTGTCTGTCTGTGTGTGTATGTGCGTGCATGTGCGTGTGTGTGCTTGTGTGTGTGTGTGCGTGCGTGTGTGTATAACACGCTATTTTATGTTGAAATGCGACGTAATCCAGTGTTCACGAAACGTACACTGTCAACGTATGCTTTTGGCGACTGGGTTGGCTCTCAGATATACGTGTTTCTAACAAGATGATATCATTAAAAGTTACATAAAGTAACAGTTTAATAACACAAACGCAGGAAGCACGTGAGCTGCTAGTTTAGCGAAAGCAGCGTCCCTATTCCTAACAACCTGACGTCGTTGAAACATGCGAGCGAGCCGATCAAATCCTAATAACTATAAAACTAAAGATCAGACACAATCACTGACTGAAGATTATGCAAGTAAAAAGTATATTTCTCGCTAGAAATGTTATTAGAAACACGTTTAACGGTGAATCGGTCCTAAAATATTGCATTTCCCATTCAGATAATAAAGATTAATAAAGATCATACACATTCACTGACTGAAGATTATGTAAGGAAAATGTACATTTCTCGCTAGAAAAGTCATTAGAAACGCGTTTAATGGTGTATCTGTCCTAAAATATTGCATTTCCCATTCAGATAATAAAGATTAATAAAGATCATACACATTCACTGACTGAAGATTATGTAAGGAAAATGTACATTTCTCGCTAGAAATGTCATTAGAAACGCGTTTAATGGTGTATCTGTCCTAAAATATTGCATTTCCCATTCAGATAATAAAGATTAATATAAGCTACGCCGTGTTCCGGAGCCGCGGGGGATTCTGGGAATTGGGGTTCTCAGTTGACAAATGGGGCTTTTGTTAACTTGTTTTGTTGTTAGGATACAAACGTGTCTCCCCCCCCTCAACAAACGTGTCCCCCCCCCCCCCCCCCTTCAACTAACGTGTGTCCCCCCCCCCTACAATCGTGTGTCGTCGTCCCCCTCAACAAACGTGTCTCCCCCCCCCCCCCCCCCTCCCCGGTCAACAACAGTCTCCCCCCCCCCCCCCCCTAAACAATCGTGTCCCAAACCCCGAAACCCGCCTCCACAGCGGCACACGTGGATACTGTAGGTATAACACGCTATTTTTTACGTTGAAATGCTACGTATCCAGTGTTCATGGAAACGTGCACCGTCAACGTTTTTTCTTGGCGACTGGGTTGCTGGGTTGGTGTGTCGTCCCCCCCCCCCCCCCCCCCCTACAATCGTGTGTCCCCCCCCCCCTCAACAAACGTGTCTCCCCCCCCCCCCCCCTCCCCGGTCAACAACAGTCTCCCCCCCCCCCTAAACAATCGTGTCCCAAACCCCGAAACCCGCCTCCACAGCGGCACACGTGGATACTGTAGGTATAACACGCTATTTTTTACGTTGAAATGCTACGTATCCAGTGTTCATGGAAACGTGCACTGTCAACGTTTTTTCTTGGCGACTGGGTTGCTGGGTTGGTGACACAAACCAGCACCGCAAACTTTCTCTCCCGCTTGAGATGACGTGTTTCTTTATAGTGTAACGACCTCGCCGGTGACATAATCATGTCGAGTCATTAGTTGAAGGTAGTTTTAATGGACCAAAAACCAGGTCACTGAAACCCGTAACATTGTAACAACATTGAAACCAACAGCTGAAAACCGGACCCAAACAAACCCCGGTTACCCCGGCAACACGGTCTCACTCGCGTGCAGGCCCCCACCCTCCTGTTCTTCCAAGGCCCTCCCCCAGCTGACCTAATGATTCGCCCCACACGCTGTTTGACAAGAATAACATTACAATACATGCACATAGAACAACTGGCATAACGGACAACGAAATATAATGTAACACATAACACACAAACTATTTAACTGTCCCAGGGTCGCTACAATAGATTCATGGGTCTGATTCGCCGATTTCCCATGCTGATATCCCGAAAGATTCTCGGGCATCTTCGACAATTTGGCTATAGATTGTCTCATTACACGCTAAATAATATAATTATAGCCTAATTATATATATAGGTTTTGGCATAAACATAACTAGGGTGCACTGTACTATCTGCGCACACCCTTTCTGAAGCCTCTCTCTCGCTCTCTCTCTCTCTCTCTGTCCCTCCCGCTCTCTCTTTCTCTCTCTCTCGTAGCGTTTTGTGGAGAACGTTAATTGTCTTAGAACACTCCCATTCAGAATGCATTGGTTTACATTTCGTTTTGTGTAACACGCAAAAAGTCGGACTATCGTGCTCGGGAACACGCTTCAATAGATTAACGTTCGTGCGCAGGAGCACGCAATGGCGTGATACCGGGTTGGTGTGTGTGTGTGTGTGTGTGTGTGTGTGTGTGTGCGTGTGTTTATGAGGCCTTGCTCCTGGGATAAGTACATTTACCTTTCACTTGTCATGGCACAAAAGTCACTTTTCCGATTGTCATTTTACAATAGTAATAATTGTTCATGTTGTTTGCGAACGGAGAATGCAGAATTCAGACGAACAAACAGTTGCAATAATTCACACCATGTCAACCACATCACTAAAACAGCCATAACCCTCCTCTCACACACACACACAAAAACATACACACAGACACAGACAACGTCAACAAAACAAACTAATTCTGCCGTTCCCATAATGTGGTGACTTAAGTTGTATTCAAATATGAATACAAATCTGTAGTTGGCTCCTAGACATGTCCACTACGCTGTCTGCTATATTATACCTATGTACGTTGTATATTTATATTCAATGAAAAATAATTATTGTGTCTGTTTGTGTTTGCTTGAGTCTGTGTGAGGAGTGTCTTCACTCTGATAAGAGTGTCACCACTGTCACTGATGATATCAGATTGCAGGCTGACGACTCCTCAGAATTAAAACATGCAACGTGTTTTTTCCAGCTGATATAGCAGAACCGACTCCTGAGAGCAGACGTATCTGAAGCTGTCAGGGAGGAACCATGGCTACCATCTCTGAACCGGACCCTGGACTCTCTGAGGAACCTGAGGACACGTCTTTGGACCGGAGGGAGCGCAAGAGAAGATTTGGTAGGTGCCCTTTAGAGAGGAGTTAAAATAGATAATCCATTAAAAAAACGTCTTTTCATCTGCATACATTTGAAATGTACTTTTAGAAAACGTTTTTAGCCAAAGGGACCGACCTGATGAACCAGCGACCCTACAGACAGATTTATTCTCCTAATTAACGACATGTGTGTGTTCGAGACAAAAAGCTCACATTAACCTTACTATACGTGTGATTACGCCCATGAGTTACGGACTACTGATCTCAAATAGTTGCATCTCAAATAGTTGTGTGTTTCATGATATATGTTCGTTATATACGTGGAACAGAGTGCAGAGTAACTTTAGGGAGCAGAACACAAGTTTAGTTTTTTCATTACTTATTATTAATGGTAGTGCAACGTGACATTAGAGTGACTATGGTTTATTTATCAACAATTTTGTCTTTTAATAATGGCTGCTCATTTAATTGAAGTGATATCAGGTGTACTTATGAATTTAACATAATTCTATAAAGTTTGTCATTAATATGAACATATCTTAAATTATCCCACAAAACATGTCCTCATATTTTCTGTGTGGGCCGATGTGAAAGACCCTGGTGACACTCAGGCCACATGTTGTCCCCCCTCCATTACTGTGTGTATACATATGTATTTCTGTGTGTATTACTGTATACCTATGTGTGCATATATGACAATAATGAGGGAATAATAACATGTATGCTAGAGATCAGTACTTGCTCTGCTTAAGTGTGTTCTAAACACGAGAGCCCAGTCATCACTTACTGAGGTGTTCTCAGTAGAGGTCTTCAGGTGTTTCTTCAAGACGGGTAGGGATTCTGCAGACCGTAGGGAGTCTGGACTGTGAATGACAGCCACGCAGTATGAATATATCTGTGTGTACATTACTCTGTGTGTCCGTGTGCATGTGCTTGAGTGCGTTCGTGAGTCTGTGTGCAGTAGAAGAAAAACATTTCCTTACACTGATGGTATCAGAATGCAAGCTGATAATTGGTCAGAATGAAAACAAGTGACGTTGTTTTTCCAGCTGGTAGAGCAAAGAAGAAGGCTAAGTCCAGACGCCGTGGAAGCCGTCAGAGAGTAACAAAGGTCACCATCTCTGAACCGGAGCCTGGACTCTCTGAGGAACCTGAGGACACGTCTTTGGACCGGGAGGAGACCAGGAAGAGAAGATTTGGTAGGTGCCCCTTTATAGAGAGTTTAAAAGAAATAATCCAGTCCAAAACAATGATCCAAAAAAGTATGATTTCCTCCAAATACATTTAAGGCTTTTTAGCCGAAGTGACCGTGTGTGTGTGTGTGTGTGTGTGTGTGTGTGTGTGTGTGCGTGCGTGCGTGCGTGCGTGCGTGCGTGCGTGCGTGCGTGCGTGCGTGCGTGCGTGCGTGCGTGCGTGCGTGCGTGCGTGCGTGCGTGCGTGCGTGCGTGCGTGCGTGCGTGCGTGCGTGCGTGCGTGCGTGCGTGCGTGCGTGCGTGCGTGTGTGCGTGCGTGTGTGTGTGTGTGTGTGTGTGTCCTACTCCTGAACAGCTTTATGGTTTCACATCACTGTCATTGTGAGCATCGGACTGCTGAGTATTCTCCTCATCTCCCTGCGCTTCAGTGAGTCTAAATCCTATCCCCCTGAATAGAATTACAATACAGTAATCATATAATTGATTGTATTAATAGCAATGATAATGTTAAATATTGTTTTTGTTAGATTTAGTGATAATAATAGGGTTACCACACATACACCGCACGCACACCCATAAACACAGCATACACACACACAAACAATCCACACACACGTGCACGAACACGCACGCACATGCACACACACTGCACACACGGGCGTGCTGATGCAGGCGTTTCAAGACAAGGGCAGCGCAGGACACCGCCTACACACACACCACACACACATGCACACACACACGCACACACATGCACGTGCATACACACACTGCACACACGCGGATGCAGATGTTTCAAGACAACGGCAAGATTGAGATAACAGCCCCGCCGCCGACACACTCTCCCACCTGAGCCTTATGTCCATCAAAGACACTTTTTTGCAAAACGTTATTTTTCTTTAAACATTATCCACCTCCTTGAGCCTCCAGAAATGTCTTGAGATATTGAAATCCCCCCTCCCCCCTCCCCCCTTCCGACTGTTTTAGTTGTTTTATTTTTCTTATGTTTTATGTGTAGGCTATGTGTGACTGTAGGCTACTGCTGCTTGTCTTGGCCAGATCACTTGAAGAGATGCTTAATCTCAATGACGCATTCTTCTGTTAACAAAAAAAAAACATCTCTCACGTCAGGTAGCCAATCTGTAATCTTGCCTTCATTGTGTCAGTAGCTTTAATGCAAATGAGGAGGAGAGAAGCGGGTCAAGAAGGAGGGTGGGGGTGTGGCCCTGAGCAGCTTGAGGCCACGGTACCATGCCCTCTGCTTACAGTGGATGCATCGCAATGGCGAGGCATACAACAATCAATCCCTTTCTCCTCAATGTCATGGTTCATGTACTTCAGGGAGTCAAAGCCAAAGTTCCTTTCCCCCAATTCCTTCTCAACCATGGCGGAGATAACCCCAACTACAGTCTGGTTGTGGAATTACTAGGGACGTCAAAGAACCAACGTTTTATGCGCCATAGCATCAAAGCAGAATGGTTATCCAAACTACCAAGCACCACACATGTTGCGCTCACATGGTCATAGCTCATTGTATGATTGGCAGGCCGAATTTTCTGGGCGGGCCAGTCAGAGAAAGGGGAGGTAACTTGGCCCCTTATGGCGACATATGGGGCCACATTACAAATCAGCAAGCCTGAGCTTCCATTTTTTATAAAGACGAGCAGGATAGCTAGTGCTCGTTTTACACCGAACGCAAGTTTTAGCCACTGGGAGACGATAGGCAGGCTAGGGGAACTCATTTTAATGTTAGAAAACTTCATAAAGTGAGATTTTCATGCCATGGGACCTTTAAGCAATAAAATACACTCTCCTTCTCCGGTTTCGTTCGCGACACCCTTCTTCTTCGTCTTTTCTTCAATTTGTCTCTAGCTCATAGTCTAATCTTTCATTGATCGATGCTTCGGATGTTGTGAATGCAAAGGAATATATGATGCATCGTTGCAGTAACATTTAAGATGATTGCGATGAGTTCTGCCCGTTCTGCCTCCGTGCTGTCTGCGGTCAAACCAAAACAAACTACAGTGTCAGCGGCCGCACTTATCCCGCCTCTTGCGAACTTAGACCATACGTCGAATCCCGCCCCTTGCAAGCCCGACACTGATGTCCGCATATAAAGCACCAAGTGTGAAAAACCCTCAAGGGCGAATCTTCTGATATACAAATACGGCAAACATAAAATTATTATGCTTGCCTCATGAAGTAAGGAGAAAATTATTATGCTTGCTTCATTGCGTTATAGGTGAACCAATATATTATACGTTGTAACATTATAGGCAAAATGTTACGACATTATGCGCTCAGAAATTAAATACAATATCGACCGGGGTTTCCATAATATTGCTATGGGTTTAAAAACAACTGGAGGTTGAGCGCAGGCAACGCACACACGGACACTCTAGTCTTACTTCTATATAATAGCAGGCCTGTCGCACCAGTTACTCAAGTTGGTCAGTGTGCACGTGCCAAGCAGCCTGCAGCTCTCACACACACACAACACACGCAAACGCATACATACACCGCAAGCACGCACATACACACCGCATCCACACACACCGAACACACACCGCACACATACGCAGCTGTGCACAAACATACACGGAAGCACACACACATACACGCACACGCACGCACACACACCGCTAGCCAATACAAAGGCAGCGACACACTCGCCCAGGTAAGCGGTTATGTTTTTTAACCGCAACGGCTCCGCCATCGACACACGCGCAGGTAAGAACACACACGCACGCGCACACACCGCAGCGACACTCGCCCAGGTAACACGTTATGCTTTCAAACATAACGGCTCCGCCATCGACACACGCGCAGGTAAGAACACACACGCACTAGTGTTGGCTCGTTCGTTCGCGAACCGGTTCGAATGAACGAGTCTTTTGGACGAACGAACCAAACCGGTTCTCTTATTCGTTCGGTCGTCTCGTTCACCATTCGAGTCACCGGAAACTCGACTGAGCGAACGAACGAGTTTCCAGTAGCACTAACTCCACTGAGTCTGACTGACTCAGCTGAGAACCGTGCAATGGCGTGCATTCCATGATGCGATTTACTTACTTACTTACTGCTATAGAATAGCAGGCCTGTCGCACAAGTGATCGTGCGTCCACACCAAACGCGAAGGGGCGACATGACTCCATACAAATTCAACGTAGAGACGCGAATCGGGCAATTTTTTTGCTAGAAAAATCCTGCTACAAGATTTGATTTGTAGCGCCCTGCACCGGCGAGCACGTTCATGAGGATTTGCATTGTGACACTTTGGCTGTTTCCCAAAGTGAAGGCTGCAGCCTTTCACTCGAGTTGAAAGATTTGAACTTTGGCCCGTGGCCACTGAGTGACGTAACGTAACAGCCAATCAGCTTTCAACAGCGTGGCCACTGAGGGACGTAACGTAACAGCCAATCAGCGTTCAACAGCGTGGCCACTGAGTGACGTAACATAACAGCCAATCAGCGTTCACCCGGCCAACCGTTCCCTGCAGTGCAGTCCGGTGAACCGCAGCATGGAGGAGAAAGTACTATATATAATAGTGTATAATATTATATATTTTAATGTATGATATTACGGCCAAAAGCTGTGTGAGCCTCCGGACGGCCGTAGCGCGTCGGAATTGGGCCTTGAGGGGTTTGTTTACTGGCGTTGCTATGGTTACCGGTCTTGTGTGTTCCAACGGTTTATCTGCGGTGGTATCTAATAAATCGCGGTCTAATCAATACTTCATTCACTGCCTCTTCCGTGGTCATTACGATATTATGGACCGACTGCGTCTGGTTCTCCGCCGTCCCTCCCTCTTCCACAACAGGTAAAGACATGCTACGGTGGTTATCTCGGCCGTGGTTGACAATGAATTGGCATGAAGCTCCGTTGGCGGGCAAAAAATGCTTGCTTCATAACGTAGAGAGGAAATTATTATGCTTGCTTCATTACGTTATAGCTGAACCTAAATGTTATACGTTGTAACATTATAGGCAAAATAATTATGTAATTATATTATGTGCTCAGAAATGTGTTACATTATCGACTGGGGTTTCCACATTATAGCTATGGGTTTAATTACAACTCGAGGCTGAGCGTGCAATGCGCGCGCTCAACCTGTAATAATAGCAATGATAATGATCATTATTGTATTTGTTAGAATTTGTGTTAGGCCTACTAATATGAATAATTGTAACAATAGCAACGATAATAATATTGATAACTGTAGTTATTACTATTTTAATTAGTATTAATATTATGGACTTTGTGTTTGGTTGGCTGTGGGTCCTGTGATGCTTAGAGACGATGTCGTTCTGTTTTAGAGCTCATATCTTCTGTATTCCTCTGTCCTGTCCTAGACTCACCGTCACCCTGGATAGAGGGGAGAGAGCACTTACTGGATGAACTCGGTGAGGGTTTTATCCTAGTTATTAAATAAATCGCGTCATTAACATTAATTTCAAAAACACCCTCTGCTTCTGTGATTCATATTGTGGTCTACTAAGGTCAGGTTTCTATTGTCGTCTATTGAGGTCATGCTTCTATGTGGTCTGTTAAGGTCAGGTCTCAGGGTTGTGTGTACGTAACGAAGACCGTAAGATAAGCAGTTCTCTGTTTGTTCAGGATGTTCTTTTACATTCAACAGATGAATTGACACTTCAGGGCTGGATGCTTCACAACAAGAGTCTCTACCGTGTTTCTACTACTAAGAAGGGCTGGAGGGCCAGTAGAGAAGACTGTCAGAAGAGAAAGGCAGACCTGTTGGTCATCAACAGCAGAGAAGAACTGGTGTGTGTGTGCGTGTGTGTGTGTGTGTGTGTGTGTGTGTGTGTGTGTGTGTGTGTGTGTGTGTGTGTGTGTGTGTGTGTGTGTGTGTGTGTGTGTGTGTGAGCGTGCGTGTGGGAGAGACCAATTGTTTTTGTGAGTGAGTGAGTGATTAAGAAAGAGAGAGAGATGGAGAGAGAGAGAGAGAGAGAGAGAGAGAGAGAGAGAGAGAGAGAGAGAGAGAGATGGAGAGAGAGAGAGAGAGAGAGAGAGAGAGAGAGAGAGAGAGAGAGAGAGAGAGAGAGAGCAACATTGTGTGAGAGAGAGAGAGATTTTATGTGTGGGTCTGTGTGTGTGTGTGTGTGTGGTGTGTGTGTGTGTCTGCGTGTGTGTGTGTATGTGTGTGTGTGGTGTGTGTGTGTTTGTGTCTGTGTGTGTGTGTGTGTGTGTGTGTGTGTGTGTGTGTGTGTGTGTGTGTGTGTGTGTGTTCACCTGTGTTGCATAACAACAGATGCTATTACCTTTGGAAACAGGCGTTTGTCAGCAGATTGATGGATACTTCCTGGATTGGACTGAGTGATCGAGAGAAAGAGGGGACCCACAAGTGGGTGGATGGTACCCCCACGACCTCAAGGTAAGGCTGAAGACTCTGTTCAGCAGCATCTCTTCTCTGAGAGTGACAGACTGACCTCCACTGTCTCCTCCTCGTGGTTCTCAGTTGGAGACACGTTAAACCACGCGATGACGGCGGAGCAAGAGACTGCGTCGTAGCAGGGGAGGACGGCTGGTCTGAAGAACCGTGTAACAGACTGCACCACTGGATCTGTGAGAAGAGCCTAGACCTGGATCATCTGGAGGCTGAGCGGAACAAAGAGGGTCCGTAAACTTTGTTTGTGTTCATGAGTGGAGAACGGTTCCTCCTTTCTGTTCTCTGTGCCATAGATACAGTAAATACACTCTTTAAGAGTTGAAAGGTTGTTGGATGTGTTTAGGTCTACCAAGGTCAGGTTTATATTGTGGTCTATTGAGGTCAGGTTTCTATTATGGTCTAACAAGGTCAGGTTTCTATTGTGGTCTAGTGAGGTCAGGTTTCTATTGTGGTCTACTGAGGTCAGGTTTCTATTGTGGTCTACTGAGGTCAGGTTTCTATTATGGTCTACCAAGGTCAGGTTTCTATTGAGGTCTACCGAGATCAGGTTTCTATTGTGGTCTACTGAGGTCAGGTTTATATTGTGGTCTACTGAGGTCAGGTTTATATTGTGGTCTACTGAGGTCAGGTTTCTATTGTGGTCTACTGATGTCAGGTTTCTATTGTGATCTACTGAGGTCAGGTTTATATTGTGGTCTACTGAGGTCAGGTTTCTATTGTGGTCTACTGAGGTCAGGTTTCTATTATGGTCTCCTAAGGTCAGATCACAAGGTTCAACCCTTTCTGGGTTCACCTGCACTAGTTCCTATTGGAGCTGCTGAACGGTTTGGCGTTCTTCTCTTCAAGCTCCGCCCCTGACCCGTTAATCTCTTCGTGGAGTGACTTCCCCTCCCTGGGTAATCTTTGTAGACACTGCTGTGATACTCAATCATGTATGAAAAGGCAGGTGAGAATACTGGGTGTGAATCCCCTGGATCGCCCTCTAGTGGACAGGTGTTAGGAGAGACTGAAGGGAGTGTCTGACGCTGCATCTCTAGATCTGTGTTGTAGACGTTCACTCCTCTCCTCCTGGTTTCTTCAGGTTCAGTGATGCCCACGGAGGAGGAGGCCCCCAGCATCAAAGAGTTCCACTCCTCTACCCACGTGTTGCCCGTGGGCCAAACGGCCCGCTACACCTGCCACGCCGGCGGCACGCCGGAGCCCACAGTAGAGTGGCTCCACAACGGCAGGCCCCTGGAGAGGGACGGCACAGACGACCAATCAGAGGCCTGGGTGGAGAGGGGCTTCCTCTTCATCAGAGGTGGGAGGTACGGCGTGAACACGGTCTGCTGCATGGCGAGCAACAGCGCTGGCACGGCCAATCACAGCGCTGAGTTGCTTGTCTTTGGTAAGTCCTGGATCCAAGGAGAGATGTTTGTTGATGTTTTCATAATATTGTTGTTGATGTATTCATATTGTTATTGTTGAGGTGTGTGTATCTATGAATGTAAAAAAAGAGAAAAAAAAAAGGCAGGTTTATTACAGAACATAAAAGTCTCTCAAAACACAAATAACGTAAACCTCGGGAGGAATCAACGGTCCCCTCCTTCGTGGGTGGAAACCCGTCACCCACGAGGACCGGTCTCTCCTTGCAGGAGCTCCAGGGCTGGGAGAGCCCCGAATGAGTGGAGAAGCGGGCTATTTAAGCCCTGCTTCTCCACTTGTTCTTCAGGTGCTCTCAATATCCTTAATTGGCCTGGGCCGGGTTGCCACAATATGTATATGTATGTATGTGTTCATATCTATGTATATGTACACAGAGCGCAGGAGAACAGTACTAGTGATGATGATGATGATGAGGATGAAGAGCGGTTCAGCAGCTCATCATGTCTGGTTCTCCCTCAGATGCCTGTGACCTCACACTGGACCCCAACACGGCCCACAGACACCTCTTATTTCATCTCATCTCACACGTCCGGAAACGGCGCATTTATTCAATGGCATATAATACAAAAAGGGGAATCTCCCATCCCGTCAGAACTATAAATCAAAGTCTGGGCTCCGTGAGCCTCGGTGTACGGTCCGGTCCTCTCTCCGTCTCTCTCACGTGTTCTCGGGTACTGTTGGTGGGATGCGGCGCTCTGTCGGCCCGTCGGCCTCCTCGGGAACGGGTTGCAGCGGTCCGTCCTGGGAGCGTATCTCGGTCCGGTCCTCGGTCCTACACTGGACCCACACGTGTCTCATTAGCCCGTCTCCGCCTCCCTTTATGCATTGCTCACCTGCGTCTGATCGGCCTCCCTCGCGGGTGTTTCCTCTGAGCCAATGGCCCGATGCGGTCCCCGGCGCCCTCTGGGGGAGAAGGGTGGTAGATCCCCTGCACGACCGGTCCCCTGGGCTTCAGGGCCGCTGTGTCGGGCCGGGTTACCACAATGTGAACATAGAGCGCAGGAGAACAGTACAAGTGATGATGATGATGATGATGATGATGATGATGAAGAGCGGTTCAGCAGCTCATCATGTCTGGTTCTCCCTCAGATGCCTGTGACCTCACACTGGACCCCAACACGGCCTTCGGACTCCTCTCTCTGTCTCAGATGCCTGTGACCTCACACTGGACCCCAACACGGCCTTCGGACTCCTCTCTCTGTCTGAGGACAACAGGAAGGTGACGTGGGTTGGAGTGGACCAGTCGTATCCGGATCACCCAGACAGATTTGACTACTGGGACCAGGTGTTGGGTAGAGAGGCTCTGACTGGCCGCTGTTACTGGGAGGTAGAATGGGAAGGGTCCACTACCCTCCTCCCGGGGGTGGTGTTAGGGTGTCGGTTGTAGACACACACGAAGGGTAGGGTCCTCGGGGCTCGGCGAGGCCTCAGTGGGGAGGGGGGCTGTGGCAGGGTGGGGGAGGGCGGGTGGTGACAAACACACCCAGTGGGCTGAGGGTGTCTGTAGTCTCTCACACTCTCACTCTCACTCTCTCTAGTTCGGGATCGAACTAGCAACCTTTCGGTTACAAGTCAACCGCTCTACCTCCTGAGCTAAGCCGACCCCCCAAAGATACATATTAACACACATACATTACACATTATGAAGTTCACATGTATGTATGCATTAAAGAATCTCCTCATTGAGCCCACTTGGTTCACCTGGAGAACACTGGCCTTCAGAACGCCACGCCCAATTACCAATTGGTCTCACTCACTGCTCTCCTGTTCAGACTCAACGGGCAGAGCCCTTGACTCATGTTTCCGTTATCATGCTCTATGTGGTCTTCAAGTTATCTCCCTGTGTGTTTCACTGGATGACCGCCCCCAACCGACCCCCCTGGTGACTGCCCCGATCTTGTTGCCCCCCCTCAGGGTAGCTGTGTTAGAGAGCCCACCCCGTCGTAAGGTCTGGTGCCCCAAACTTCCCCCCATTTCTAAGGCTAAGCCTTCCTCTGGGCCCTTTATTGTTGTTCAGACCAACAGAACCACTTTACTGCTGGGGACAGTGAGAGCTGTCAGAGGAAGGTGGAGCTTCACTGCCCAGCAGAGGGCGGTGTCTGGACACTCCATTTCCTTTATTTTACAATTTAAATCTGTTTTGGTTTAATCATGAGTTACCTAATGAGTGTTTTATTTTTTAATTAACCTTCACCTGGTTTACTTGTGGATGATGAGTACCCTTTTTATGTTTACTATTGCCTTTTATGCTTCATTTTGTTGATTTATATTATTGTTAATTGTTTACCAGTAGATACATTGAATTCTAATTTTAAAGGTTGATCTTTAAACTACGTTAAATATGATCAATAGGGAGGAATATAGAATGTTGGTGTATTTTAGTGTCTCTCTGTGTCCACATCTCTTAGTCTAGGAACAGGCCAGTGCCTCTCCTACTGTACGAGGTGTTATTTCCAACATTCTGTCATTTGTGATGTCCCAACAAGGACGAACCAACCCGGTCGTCTGGGACATAGCCAGGGCCATATACCTTATCAAGGGAGACTGTTATTTTGTTATTCACGCTTTCTTTCCTATAATACTGGCCTCAACACTTTGGTTCGGTGAGAAGAGGGATGGACAGCCAAGGAGCACGCCTGGAGACTGCTCCTCACCTCCTACACTGAGACTATCCCACCTAAGTCTGTACCTGTGCTGTATTACATCCTCCAATAAACCTTCTATTCAACCCTCTGATCCAACCTGGCAAGTTGCTTTGATTTCCACTTCAAGAATTACTACTACGAGGGAGAAATACACAACGCAGAGTCTTACGAACAGTTTAGAAATAAGCTGATGAGTTACCTTTTGTACTTGTGCAATGATTTTATCATTAAATCCCCTTAAAGAACATTTTCTTACTGTAGTGTTTTTCATTTTACTTATCAGTGCAATTACTGTCCTGTGAGTTTTGCCAAAATAGGTAACATTGGTGTATTTTCAGAACTCCAACAATGTTGCAGTATCAACTATAGGTGTACAGTACGACTCTGTGGGATTGTGAGTTTAGCCCTTTGGAGCTCATTGGATAGACAAATATGCATTGTATCCTATCGAGATACAATTGTGTCAATGCAATATTTATGTGACATATTCACAGTACTGTATTACAGTTTGTCTCAGTTGCTTTGGTACATTTCTCAGATCAGAATTGAAATTTGCAAAGCAGTTAGTGGATTTCTCAAAACAATGTGTTCAAATAGCAAAACACCATGGATGACCTGCAAAAGCCAGTCTCTTGCTCAAAATCCTTAGTTCATCTCTCAAAAGTAAATATCGGTTTTAATGAACATCTCAGTGCCATCAGAATGACAAGTCCTTGGGTCATTGTCTACGTATAAGAGAGTCAAATTGCTTAGTCATGTTGTCAATATAACAGTGTACCCAGGAGGGATGTTCTGATGTAAACTATGGCTAAAGTTTTGAAGACATTATTGTAAATTGTAAGTTACACCTTAGTGTATGTGGGAGATTGATTGCAAGAGACTGGACAAGATTCACATTTACGCTTTGACTGTTTGTACTGTCATTTGTTGACAGACCATGTCATTGCTAGAAATGTGAACATAGGAAAATCTCCTTAGGGTAAACTGTACATGCATTGCTGTCGGAATTACAGTGCAGTCATCCTACAACTCCTGACGTTCCTGTCTGTTGGGCTACAAATTCTCAGACAATTTACTGTAACATTGTGTTGTGCTCCAGCTATATATATACTTACCAGTTCATGGTTCAGGAGATGCACCTTTGAGCTATTGGTTGATCGTTGGTTGATCTAACACTTCACACATTTCCCTTCTTTAGAGAAAGTCAAGATTCACCTGGTAGCAATTTACCAATTCAGGACAGATTTAGAAAAAAGAACAAAAAAAAGAGTCTAATGCCAGTGTATAGAAATGTATAGAAATATGCTTGACATATTATGACAACTTGTTCAACCATTTTGCATGTAAAGACTTATGCAATGAACTGATACCTAAATGTTGTGGGGGTGAGACTATTCCATAGAGACCATTACAATACATTTTGATCAACATGACATAAGCAATTGATAATGTAGGAAAGAGCAGAGAATTGTACATAATCATGTGCATGGATGTACCAAAGCATTTGCAACGTGTTCAAATAAATGAGAAACTGTTTTGTTCAGAACACAGCTGATAGACTCCTAGAGCCATCTTAACGGTTTGAAACGCAAGTGAGAAGCGCAAAACGGAAGTAGCTTTGTGGGCGGGGCTCTGCCGCTGTTGCTATTATAACGGCGGATAAATTACTGTTGCCCCCTGAAGTAGCCTAATTACCCGTAGGTGTGGTTTGGGCCTAACGTGCAATAAACCAATGAGAGTGCCATCTCCCATCCCATTTAAGAGCAATGAGCTTATTTGAACCTGATGAGTTGATATTTTGACAGCGCGTTTACAATCTCCGATGAGACAGATGCAGGACCACATGAATTTCGAACTTCCAATGGCTCAGTTTATTTCCAAATAATATGCCCTAATTCACACATCGAATAGCGTTTTCTTCTACAACTTCCGAAATACTGAGTCTTCATTTAAATTGCGGCATGGAAACCTAACACACATATGATATGCGGTCCTGTGGCCGCAGCTGTGGGTCTATTTAATGATATGCGGCAATACATTAACACACGTCGTTTGTAACAGTATTGTATACATTATCATTATTGATTTGTGTTCCTGGTATGCATGTGTCCCCCCGTTAATGTACATTGCCATGGACTGTATTACGCGTTACGTGTTTAGTTTGGGTGTGTTTAAACAGATGGATGCACTCTTGCATTCTTTTTAACAATCACTCGGGGTTAAACAATGTTTTCTCACAAGGAAATTCTCATCAATCCTAAAGGTTATGGGCTTGTACACTATGTCAGTGTCAAGAAAATGTACAACTTTTTACCTCTGTATCAGCTGTTCTTTCCCAAATAATTTAACCAACATTATCATTTACCCTAAAACGAGATTTTGCTTTGAAAGCCTGGGACATAGCCTACTACAGTGTTCATTCAAGCAGCCCCTATGGAAAACATGTTGCAGTTCTGACCTGCCATGGTACGTCAAAATAGCAACACCAACTGCGCTATCCGCCAGTGCACTTAGAATCGGTATTTGTTGGTCAGTTGCGCAACTGCTTTATTGGTCTGTAAGATAGCACCATGGATCATTTGTGTCGGAACACGCCTCTGCTCTTCGCCGCCACGCAGGGGCGGCTTTCCCTACAGGCGGGTTAGGCGGCCGCCTAGAGTGCCATCTAGAGGGGGAGCGCAAAATATGAAATGCGCCCGAAAAAAAAAAAAAATTACTTATCGGTCACGTTTGGTTTGTTGTCGTGTCTGTTTCCTAACTCTGAAAAGTCTGTAATCATTTTCTTCTCCTTCAAAGTGATAAAAGTCTTCCCTTAGCTTTTTATCCGATTGTATTTTGACACGTTGGGAGTCACATGATATCACTGCAGACGATACAAAGTACAGCAGAACTTAATACCCTTGACGTGACTTTAGTTCCACTGTTTTAACCTCTGCCATCATGACTGGGTCGTGGTGGTTTTACAGCTTTATATGCACTGTGGGAGAAATTAACCATTACTTTTATATTAACTATGAGTATTATCAGGCCTATATACATCAGGCATAAACATTAATGGTGGAAAAGTAGAGAAACCACACCTGGACCCAGAGTAATGGCCTGATAAGGCACCAAGGACTTTGGGGCCCAGGCTACTGTCATCCTCCCATTTTTAGATTAACTACAGGAGATGAGCACATACGTAAGGGAATGTAAGGCCGTTTTGAACATATACCAGGACGGTCATATATTACATGCATGACAGCTCAGTTGGTGTGGATAAGAGGGACTGGGATCGGAGCCCCAGTCAGTGTGTCTTTTGCAAAACCACCTGCTCGGCTCTGTTGTACCTATTTTGTGGGTAACAATAAAGTCTCTGTCATTACTTTTTCCGGACTCCCCGATTTCTATTGCGAATAGCTGGTTGAAGTAAATTAGATAAGTCGTTAACAAAAATTGCAACTACATATTGGCGTCTACGAAACAGGATTGACAAGAGACAGCCCAGCTGCTGAGTGGCGGGACGGGGCGCGAGCGGATCACACAACCCCAGAGCTCATCTAATTCCCGGTAAGTTGGCTTACCATTAATTAAAACGGTTGTTTGATCTGTTGCTGTCCCGTCTGGACGCTTGGCGGCAGGTAAAGTGTCTCTTCAATTAAAGAACCAAAATTATAGACAAAGAGCGAGAGAGAAATGGGGGACCTCCGGAAGAGATTGACGTGTGCGCACACATAGCCATGAACTGTCTTTGGTTTTAAATAACCAAGACGCTTTGTGGTTCTAAATTGATACGGGTTGTTGTTATTGGTATTATTGGTTAAGTAGGCCTACTGTAAGTCCTGTGACTGTCTTGTGGAGGAACGAATTAGTGGAAAGTTCTAACAAAGACAGGGCCAACAGGCCCGCAGGTCGAAAGAAACAGACCTGTAGGATTTTTTCTGACAGTATCCTATTTGGAGTTGAGCGGTCAGTTGGGAATGAATTCAGTCGTTTTTATTTGAGGAGCTTTCTTGGGATGCTGACCAGTGAATTTTAAATTTTCATCTTGGGGCAGTTGACCTGCAGATCCTGCACCAATGATGGTGAATTTCTGATTCCGATCTTGCTATTTTGAGAAAACAGGCTTCTCACACTTTTTGAATAGATAAGTCTCTTGGTTGGGATACCGCTTCAGGTGATTAGCTTATCCTGATCTTGGTGTTTTGAGAAGTTTCTTGTTTGTTCTTGATCTGGTCGACTGGTTATGTATTCAGCCATTATTTTAAAAGAATAGACTTGTTGTTTGACGTTCCGTTTGAATGAGTTTGACCCGCTAATCTTCCAATCACGCCGCAGTATTGGATCTAAAGAAAGGGCCACTCAATAACTCTGATCTTGGTGCTGTGTGGCAATAGGTACTTGTTTGAAATTCTGGTTGGTTGATTATCCATCCGACCGTTCATGTTTTAATCAAAAGGCCAGTTTCTACGCTCGGTCAACCTTTTATTTGTAATTGATTACAAACAATTCGGGCATTTTTCAATATAATATAAAAAATTGTATGAATCGGTTTATTGTCTGTATTTAAATCGTGTTAGGATTAAGTTACCTCAGAGATTTCTACGACCCGGTTTATTTTTTGTTGATTCTGTCATAAATAAATTAGGCGGACAGAGAATAGTTAATTTGTTTAAAGTAGTTGATAATCATAAATAAATTAGACGGATAGAGAATAGTTAATTTGTTGAAGTAAGCATAATCGCGCTGACTCTAACTTCATGTGCACGAGCACACACAGGGGACGAGCAGGAGCCTGCAAGGCAGGGTTGAGAATTGATAACAGTGAAGGGTTGGGGCCACATTCCAATCTTCGGGAGGGAGAAGAGCGCCGGGGAAGAGTTCACATTTGTAGCCTTAGAAATAATAAAATATTTAAACTAACTATTAGAATAAAGTCAAATAAATTGTATTAATAAATAGCGTATTTAAATAAATAAATAAACAAATAAATAATTACAAAAATAATTTAAATGGCACCAACAGCGGTAGAGATTTTGAGTAAAAACAATCCATTACTCAGAGATGAGATAACAAAGATCTCTGAGAAATGGGAGAAAAGAACAGCTAAAACAGGCACAATATGGCCCATGGGAGGGACTTTTGATCCCATAGTGTGTAGGGACATGGAGGTAGTATTAAGGAACTACAAACCTAACAGAAGTGAAAAAAAGGCCTTAGAGAAGAGGAACAGGGAAAAGTTAGTGTTGGCTTTGTTTGAAGAGGAAGGAGAGAGATGGCGCACATTACATTGTTGGTCAGTTGCGCAACTGCTTTATCGGTCTGTAAGATAGCACCATGGATCATTTGTGTCGGAACACGCCTCTGCTCTTCGCCGCCACGCAGGGGCGGCCTTCCCTACAGGCGGGTTAGGCGGCCGCCTAGAGCGCCATCTAGAGGGGGAGTGCAAAATATGAAATGCGCCCGGAAAAAAAAATAATTACTTATCGGCCACGTCTTCCCCCCCCCCCCCCCCCGCCCCTGCATGGCCAGAGAGATAATTACAAAGGAAGAAGAGGCTCAACCTTTGCCTCGGAAGCTTGAGCCACCACCGTACAAGCCGTCAAAAATGTATCCACTGTTAAAAGGCATGGTAGCGATTAAAGGGGAAGTCGCACTAGATGGAGAAGATAAGCAATGTAACACACAGGGAAGGAGGGGCGCACCCATACACATGGACTGTTATGAGGGGATTAGAAATGCAGGAGAAGAGTGTGACGATACTGAAACTAGTTCTAGTGAAAGCAAGGACGGAGATGAGAAAAGTGATAATGAGCCCGGGGACGAAGATTTGAAATATGATGATGAACAAATGGGCGAAGGGTCACCACAACCAAAAGAGAGTTTAGTAAAGCCCATGAATAAGAAGGCTAAGGGGAAATTAAAGAATCAGAACAAAAAACAGAAAGGGAGGGTTAGTGGGGACCCAGGACGGAGGAGTCTGGCTGCAGTATATCATTATAAAGCCCCCTAGTACTCCAGTCACAGGGGAAACTAAGGAGAGCACGAAGGAAAAAAAAAGCACCCAACACTCCCCCAGGAAATTATCCTATTCTAATCAAAGGACAACAGGCCTACTATCAACCATGGGGTTCACAGGACTTGGAGGGGTTTTTATCTAAACTCCCCAACATACATAACGGGGGATCAAAATGGATTAGAACATTTGAGGAACTTACAGTGGGGAGACTAATGGCAGTGGGGGACCTGAAAGCTCTGTTGGCAAGAGTATTGGGGTTAGCAAAGATGGAGTCTGTACTGAAAAATGGAGGGTTGGATATACTGGACGGAATGTATGATGGGACTACACTTAATCGCTACAGAGGGGCGATGTGGACCGCACTCAGATGGGAGTTCCCGACCCACATCGATCATAAAAACATGAGAAGCCTCCCTATCAACGACACGGAGAATCCTGCAGCCTATCTGCAGGCTCAAGTAGACAGATGGCGCTTGGAAACAGATGTGGATCCTGAAACCCATCCTGTGTTTTCGGTCTTGTTCAGAAACTCTGTGATAGAGACACTACCCAGCTCAATCAGAGCTAAGCTAGATGATGTGGTTGGACTGGTCACAGATAAATCTCATAGAGATTTCAGCGGTTATCTGGTTCATGCAGTGGACAAATATCGTCAAAATGAACACAAAGTACAGGAACAAGGCAAAGAGGTGCTGAGGAAGTTATCTCAGCTTCAGTTGGAAGAACTCACAAGAAAGAAAAAACAGGCGGTTGTTTCAGAGCAGGTTGAAACAATATTGCAAGCCGTCCAGCAGGGTGCACCACAAACCCAACCTCCTCAACAGGCATTCTCTCCCCCAGTACAACAGCATCAGAGCCAATGGTCACCCAATCCACCTGTCATTCAGATACACATACATAATACTGGCAACCCAACAAATGGGAATAGGCAGAATCAGAACAAGGGGCCCCAAGGACAGTTTAGAAAACAATCAACAACAAGGATCCCAAGGACAACGCAGAGGTCTTTTAATATGCTATGGGTGCAACATGGAAGGACATATTAGGAGGAATTGTTCAGCTAACCCTTATCCACCCCAGCAAGGACAGGGTAACAGCTATCAGGGAAGGCAGGAACAAGGAGGTAGCTACCAGGCAGGTCCCTTCATGGGTCAGGGATACTAGGGGTGCCCAGAGAATCCACAGAGGGAGGGGCAGCTTGTAGCAAGCACAAAACAGGCTGATGAAGAACCAATACTGCAGGTTCTGACAAATGACAGAGGCACGCCAATGATGGCTGACACTGGAGCCACTTACACTTGCGTAGGTTCAAAATATTCCTCTCACCTCCCCTTGGCAGGAAAATTCACCTAAACTGTAGGATTCTCTGGGACACACACAGTTAATACCTATGACAGTTCCAAGGATGACAATCTGAGAATTCTTATTTTAAGTTGTATATGAGGAGTGAGTGAGTGAGTGAGTGAGTGAGTGAGTGAGTGAGTGAGTGAGTGAGTGAGTGAGTGAGTGAGTGAGTGAGTGAGTGAGAAAGAGTTAGCATTGAGTTGAGTTAGAGCGTTCAGATGAAGTGATTTGTGAAGAGTGAGACAGAGAAGAGGAAGAGTGTGTGGATTGGCAATGAGAAGTGGCGATGAGATTGGAGAAGGCTTTCCAGTTAGAATTTTCTTTGGGGAGATTCATATCTTTCGATGGCCTTTTTTTTTTTTTTTTTTTTTTACTTAAATTTTTATTGGCATTTTTGCAAATTACAGATAATCACAGTTCCATTGAATAATACAGAAAACGGAATAACTAAACAGAAATAATAATATAAATAAAAAATAAAATAATAATAGAAAATAAAAAAAAATGAAAAAATGACAGTGTGACATGTGAGCTACTCCTTATTTACATAACATCTCTTGCAGGCTTCATGGTCGTGCGGTGTCCTATAAACGTTACATTTGTTCCTCTCTCTTATACTCAATCCATTTCACCCATCTCGAGTCAAGTTTCCCCCCTTGCACCCTCAGTATAAACGTGAACCTTTCCATATCATATATTTCCTCTACTACACTCAACCACTGTTCTTTTGTAGGTGGCTCAACCTTGTACCATGCTCTAGTTATAGCTTTCCGACTAGCGACAAGCAAGATTTTGACCAAATAAAGATCTCCAGCTTGTACGTTCATCTCCGTCAGATTCCCCAAATACAGCACCAATCCAGTCATAGGCACTCCATAACCCAGGATCTTCTTCAATATCCCCCATATTTCTTCCCAGTACACCTTCAACTTGGGGCATTTCCAAAATATGTGCGTATGGTCAGCCCCAACCTGGCCACGCTGTCTCCAGCAGTCATTATGTTCTGGTGTATACATCCCCTTCACTTTTGGTGTTATGAAGAACCGGATGACATTCTTCCAACCAAACTCCCTCCACAACCTCGAAGCCGTGGCCGAGTGCTGAATCCTACATACATTTTCCCATTCCTCCTCGGTCATCTCTATCTCCAATTCTCTATCCCACTTATCCTTGATATAATTTGTTGAGTTTCCCCTGTTTTCATGCAGTGCTTGGTATAAAGCTGAAATGGCCCTCACTTTCCTTCCTTCGTATGCATTAATCACCAATTGAATCAGCGGGTTCCGTCCTACAGATTTGTCTATTTTTATTTCCTTATCATAATAATCTTTCACCTGTATATATCTATAATAGTCTCTGCCCCCCAAATCAAACTTGTCCTTAAGACACTGGAAAGTTTGTATCACCCCTTTATCCATTATAGTACATATTGCCGTGATACCCCTAACCTCCCATCTCTTAAAATTCCAATCATCTTTCCCTGGTTGAAACCTACTGTCATGAGCCAGCCATCTAAGAACCTTGGTTTCCTTTTCCAGTTTATACCTCTTAATTACAGTGTTCCAGATGTCTAAAGTGAATCTAGTGATTGTATCCAATAATTTCCCCTGTGTCCTAAAACGTTCCCTATCCCCTAACATTGTCTGGATCTGAAGGCCCTCCCTCCCTGTTAGCCCTCCCGTTTCTATGAACCTCCAACTGGCTTCATAATGTGAATCGCACCAACATATCACCGCCCTGAGCTGCGCTGCATAATAATAGTCCTCGAGATTGGGCACTGCCAATCCCCCCCTCTCTTTGGGCAACTGCATAGTTGTAAATCTAACCCTTGGTCTTTTCCCTCCCCAAATAAAACGAGATATCAATTTATCCCACTCCCTGAATTGATTTTGTGGTATCTGTATAGGTAGAGACTGGAATAGATACAGCAGTCTTGGCAGCATGTTCATTTTGACCACTTCTATCCTTGAGCTAAAATCTAGGTTGATAAGTGACCACCTCCTCAGATCCTTGTTTATTTCTTGGTTGGTGCGTAAATAATTTGCGTTGTATAATTTGTCTATTCCTTTTGTGATGTATACCCCCAGGTATTTCATTTCGTCTGAGTCCCATCTGATTTTGAAACTTTCTTTGAGCCTTTTCGGAGGTGAGTAATTTAACGTCAAGATCTGTGTCTTCGTCACATTAATTTTATACCCTGAATAGTATCCATATTCCTGTAGTAAGCCCATCAAAGCCGGAAAACTTACGTCTGGTTGCGTTATGTATACCAGCAGGTCGTCCGCAAATAGACCCAATTTATGCTCTGTCCCTCTTATCTCTACTCCCCTGATGTCTTGGTGTTGTCTAATTGCTTGGGCCAAGGGCTCCATGAAGATAGCGAAGAGAGTGGGTGATAAGCAGCAGCCCTGTCGAGTCGATCGACCTAATATAAACCTATCCGATAGACTCCCATTCACCCTCACTCTTGCGGTCGGTTCCTGGTACAATGCTTTGATGCATTTAACTGAACTATCATTGAATCCTAACTTTTCTAACACGATGAAAAGGTATGTCCAGTTTACACAGTCAAAGGCCTTTTCAGCATCTAAACTCACCAGGACCGCACTCTCTCCGCTCCTCTGCGTCTCATCCACAATGTGAATAGCCTTCCTTATGTTGTCCTGTGCTTGCCTTCCTCTTATAAATCCAGTCTGACCCTCATCGACCACATCGGGCATGAATGTCCCAAACCTCTTTGACAGTATTGAGGTGTATATTTTATAATCTACATTAAGTATGGATATTGGTCTGAAACTACTGCATAGGTCTTTGTCCTTCCCTTCTTTTAGGATCGTGGTAATGTTAGCTTCTTTCCAAGAGGGGGGAATTTTGCCCTCCTTCATCGTATACCTTAATGATGCCATCAATATTGGGTTCAGCTCCTGTCTGAATACCTTATAGAACTCTGATGGAAATCCATCGCTACCTGCTGTCTTGCCATTTTTCATTCTACCTATTGCTTCCTCTAATTCCTCTTCTGTTATAGCTGAGGTCAGGAGGTCATTCCGTATTCTTCCTATTGATGGCAGTTCCAGTCCTTCTAAAAAATCCTTCATCCTATCTGGCTCTGCTGCTGTGGGTTGTGTGTATAACGCTTTATAGTAATCGACAAACACCCTCTCTATGTCCTCTGGTTCTCTTACTAGCTCATCAGTCGTGGGATCCCTAATTTTGTGTACAGTGTTTAACTTTTGTTGCATCTTTATTCTTCTGGCTAATAATTTACTTGCCTTCGGCCCTCCCTCATAATAAGACTGCTTCACAAATCTGGCCTTCTTCTCTACTTCTGTCAATAGTATCTGATCGATCTTTCCTCTGACTTCCTTAACCCTCTTTAGCGTCTCGATGGTTTTCAGTTCTTGGTGATGTTTTTCCAGTTTTTTAAGTTGTCCGATTAAGTTTTGATAGAGCTCCAGTCTGGTTCGTTTGAGGAGAGATGTTTGTGCTATTAACTTCCCTCTTATTACTGACTTTAGTGCATCCCACAAAATAGTCGGGTCCACTTCCCCATTATCATTCTCCTCTCTGTATCTAGTTATATCTCGCCTTATCCCTTCTACCAAATCCTTATTGTTTAATAGTCCTACATTCATTCTCCACTCAGTCTTTCTCCTCCTGCTGTTCAAGTCCACCGTCAGGTATATAGCACTATGATCGGATAGGTCCGTTACCCCTATTCTGCAGTCCTCCACCCTGTGTCGGTCCCCTGTCGTCATAAAAAAGTAATCAATCCTGGAGTAGGTCGAATATCTGTGCGAGTAATGAGTGTAATCCCTGTCTAGTAAATGCATATCTCTCCACACATCCACAATTCCTAGTTCTGACAGTTGTAGGTTTACGTACCTACTGATACGTGCCCTGCTCCTGTTGGTACTAGTGGTGTCTAATTTGTGATCGAGTGTCACATTGAAGTCCCCTGCGCAGATAAGAGTACCTTCTGATTCCTCCGCTATGATATCAAATATAGTCTTAAAGAATTTTCTATCACTATCCGGTGGTGCATAGATATTGAGTAACGTGACCATTTGCCCTTCCATCTTCCCTTTAACCATCACATACCTCCCCTCCTTATCACTTATCTCCTTAGTTAAGTCAAATTTCACAGAATTCTTGATTAGGGTGGCCACTCCTCTCCTATTGGTCTGTTTGAATGAGCTGTAGAATGTATTATCATATCCAAACCGTTTTAATTTGTCATGCTCTTGGGACGACAAGTGAGTTTCTTGCAGAAATATGACCACGGTCCCCTCCTTCCTAAATTTTGCTAACACCTTGGCTCTTTTGACTGGGTTGTTCATTCCATTAACATTCAAAGACACCATTTGCAAACCCCTATCCATTGTACAGTTTCTCAGAGTGTCCTTCATCAGCTCCCCACATGTCAAGAGTCACAAATAATAAATCAGCAGCAACCGCTAAACTCAACAAACAAAAACCAAACCAAAAGCAAAAGAACATGGTTCGGTCTCCCAAGTTAAACGAGGATTGGTAAACTATTCCTCTTCTCCCTGTTGGAGGGCAGGGGGTAAATCCATCCCTAGTGGATGGGCCCCCCCTAGTGGCGAAGACGTCCAATGCTATGGGTCTCCCAAGCTCACTAAGATTGTCCAACATTATTAAACTCCGTAACTCCCGGTCAAAACTTGTTTCGGAGTCAAATTTATCAAATAGTCTGAACATTATGGCCAACAAAGCCAGATCAAATAACATTGAGGTCATCTATAAGAAGATATCCCTTGCACTCGGTCGTAGGTCAATTTACCTTTGTGTTAATCGCTTGGTGTCCTTTATATATGTTATCCAACAAAATAGAATGTGCACTTGCGATTTATAGTCAATTTCCTGCTCACCCATAGAAGCCTCAAGTCGGGGATGGTAAGCAATAGGACTCGCTCCCATCCCGTCACTCATTGATTATCCTCAGTTCGGGTCCCTCGTTGTTCGCGTACTGGGGGGATCTCCGCGCTCTCGTCTCCCGACCCTGGTCCACTTGCGTATTGCCTCGGCTCTCTGCAGCAGCGTAGGTCTTTCCTCTCTCCGAACTGGTACCTCCAATCCTTTCTGTCGCATCGCCCTGGCAGCCTCCTGTGGGTTGTTGTAGATCTTGGTTCCGTCGCCCCAGTGGATCCTCAGCGTGGCCATGGGTGATTGGAACCGGAGACCTTTTTCCTTGAGAATCCTTTTAAGACCAGCGTAGTCCCGACGCTTGGCTGCAATCTCCGCAGAATAATCATGATCGAATGTAACTCGTTGCCCGGACACCTGCACGTTCTTCTTCCACGCCGTCTTGAGGATGCTCTCTTTGTCATCAAAGCTCAGAAAGTTCACAATGATTGCTCTGGCTGGTTTGTTTTCAGCTGGTCTGGGGGCTGGAGCCCTGTGTGCTCTTTGGATCTGAAGCTCCTCACCAACAGGTACATCTAGCTCCTTGTGAATTAGCTCGTCAATGTATTTTTTGGTCGAGGCCCCCTCAAGCCCTTCTTTCACACCCCAAACACGGATGTTGTTTCTTCTGGATCGTCCTTCGAGGTCAGTCAGTTTTTCCTGAAGTTTGGACTGTTGTTCAATCAGAGTCGTGATAACGTCCTGAGCCTCGGTGTTCCATTCTTCTGTCTCTCCCACACGTTCCTCTACCAATCCCATGTCTTTCCGTTGATCACGAATATCCACCTCAACACGTGCGATTCTGCCGCTCGTTTCCTCCCTGCAGCTCTCCAGGCTCCGCGTCGTCTCCGTTCTGATTTGACCCATTTCTTCTCTCAATCTTGCCATCTCGTCTCGAACTCCTTTCAGAGCATCATCCATTTGCTTACTTATCTTGTCCAGTTTGGTTTCCATATTTTGCCTGCCAGCATCAATTTTAACTTGCATACAAGCCAGGGTGGTCTGCATGCTTGTTTGAAACGCAGCCACCCAGCTAGGTTGCTCGTCATTGTCAGCGCTGGCTGTTAGCACAAGGCCCTCGTTGGTTTCCTTTGACATCGTCGTCATCTTTTTCTTACTTTGTGATTCGGGTTTTGGCATATTAAGCCTTTTGTCTTTCTCTTGACCCCTTGTATTCTTATCCATGTCCTATTCAGATAATTTGAGGAGTTTTACACAGTTTTTTACTAATTTTGACCGGGAGCTCTACTTTACTGCTGCCTATCGCATCATCGCCAAACCGGAAGCCCCCTTCGATGGCCTTTTAAGATTAATAATCTAGTTTTGGAGTGTGTCCAAAAACGAATAAACCAGAAAGGAAAGGGAAGGATTACTGAAAGTGAAAATGGTTATGGAGATTTGTGAAAGCAAAGGAAGTAGGTAAAGAGAGGTAAAGAGAGTTAGAGAGAAGGAACGTAAGTAAGGAAAACGGTGGGGGCTGGACAGAGAGACAACAGAGAGAAAGAGATTGAATTTGCATTGTGCTGAATAGATTATTTGTGCGCTTGGATGTACTCTGTAATTGGTTCCTGAATGTAACCCATGTCCGCTGTTTTAGAAAAAACGTAGAACCACCACAGGGATGGGTGATTCTGTGGTTCTTGGAGACTCTCCATCGCGTTGGAACACCATGTGGTATAGATCATTACATCTTGGTACACAGAGACAACGGGTTGGATCAGAGGGAGAAGGTGTTTGGAGAAGGGAGAGGAATGTAAAGAAAGCAAAAAGGGCGGATGCGGACCGACCCGGAGGTAATAAATCAGCGGAGAGGAGGCTGGGGGTCGGTTAAGCTCAGGAAGTAGAGGGTGTCTTGTAACCGAAAGGTTGCTAGTTCGATCCCCATCTCCTCCTAGCTGAGTGTTGATGTGTCCCTGAGCAAGTTACATGGTGATTACAAGATTTAGGAATAATTATCTAGACTCCAAAACATGAGCAATTAGCGTTAAAAAATTGTCTGCACACCACACTCCACAGGAGTCAAGGGGTTCAATGGCGCCAGGGTAAACACAGTTGCACTCACCAAAAGAGGAGCTGACCCAACTCTTTGACTCTGCGGTGGATAGGTGGATGTTGTTTTGGTGTTTGGACCTGACGAGGTCTAGGTGCCAAGATAACAACGCAAATAAAATATTTTCTTAGAGATTACGATCTTATAATTTAGAAAAACAATCGGCGTAACTTCAAACTTGACAAAATAAGTACGATAAAATTGTATCCAAAATTCTAATTAATGTTATTCACAATGACAAATGTCATTTAAAATAAATAAGTAAATAAAAAATGAAAGGATGTGTGTGTGAGCCTGTTCTCGTGTGTGTGTGTTCCAAGGATGACAATCGGAGAATTCTTATTTTAAGTTGTATATGAGGAGTGAGTGAGTGAGTGAGTGAGTGAGTGAGTGAGTGAGTGAGTGAGTGAGTGAGTGAGTGAGTGAGTGAGAAAGAGTTAGCATTGAGTTGAGTTAGAGCGTTCAGATGAAGTGATTTGTGAAGAGTGAGACAGAGAAGAGGAAGAGTGTGTGGATTGGCAATGAGAAGTGGCGATGAGATTGGAGAAGGCTTTCCAGTTAGAATTTTCTTTGGGGAGATTCATATCTTTCGATGGCCTTTTAAGATTAATAATCTAGTTTTGGAGTGTGTCCAAAAACGAATAAACCAGAAAGGAAAGGGAAGGATTACTGAAAGTGAAAATGGTTATGGAGATTTGTGAAAGCAAAGGAAGTAGGTAAAGAGAGGTAAAGAGAGTTAGAGAGAAGGAACGTAAGTAAGGAAAACCCGCCGGTGGGGGCTGGACAGAGAGACAACAGAGAGAAAGAGACTGATAAATTACCTTTTGTTTTATAGTCTCCCTGATGTGTATCTATTACGCACACTTGGCTGCATAGGGCAGATGCGGCTGAAGACTCTGTCTCCATCCCTCCACTTTGCGATCTATACCACCATATAGGTGGGGATTGATCGTATCCCAGGTACGGCATCCTGCAATAAGCCAGTATGGAAGGCTGGTTAGCCAACGACGGGTAAGATCCCACCTTGAAGCCCGGGACAACCTAAAACAGGCACAGTCACGATTACTTGGCAGAGTCACTGTGAGCACTGGCTCACTTGAACATGAAGTGACGAACTGCAACCATCATAGGAAAAGCCGGCTGATGAAAGGTGGAGGGGGAACAGGAGTCAGATATGTCAGCTCTGGCAGCAGAGGTGGTCTTGGAACGGGGCATGTCGCGTTTATTTTATTTTATTTTACCTTTGTGGTATAGAAGCCCACTAACGCATATACGTTTTTTCGGTTTAGTGCATGACTTTGGAACAGCGTGGTTTCAGGCGGCTGATGGTAAACCCACCCATATTGGGCTTTGGATTTGGACATACTGGTTTCGATTTCCCTTCCCAAAAGATTGTTTTTAGTTTATTGATGGTTAAGGTTAGACTTTTCGACGTTGGTTGCACCAACGGCGTTCTTAGATTTACTTATCATTTAATGCGCATGGTTCTGACCATTGCGCAAGGGGGGAGGTATTGAGGAGAATTAGAAAAAAAATTGAAAACAAGGTTTTTCTTCACCATACTTGCAAACAATGATTGACATCCAGCTAAATGAGTGTTAAATATTTGAAAAAACAGTGTTCAACAGATGGGTAGAAGCAGTCCCATCAAAAGACCAAAGTGCGGCTACAGTAATCAAGTTTCTGACTAGAGAAGTCATGCCAAGGTTTGGAATTCCGTCACAAATGAGCTCAAGCGATAGAGCAGCGTTTATTCAGAAAAAACTCAAACAAGTGATTTAACATCTGCATGTCAAATAAAGACTAGTCCGTGTCTACATTCCTCAAACCACAAGGTATGGTGGAGAGAGGAATGGGACGCTTAAGACAAAGATTAACAAAATTAAATTAGAGTACTAAATTAAAGAACTAATGCACTACGACTGACACTAATGAGTTATCGCATGAAAACTAACAGAATGACGCATCTAACCCCGCATGAAATGCTTACGGGTCGACCCATGCCTTCACCTGTCATTCGAGGGCCTCATAAAGGACCTCCATTAGAACAATTGGAAACTGAATTAAGACGCAATATGGGACAACTAACTGGCATACACAGGCTTATTTTTCAACAGGAGAAAGACAGAGTTCCAGAGTTGGAGAAGGAGCCACCAAGGGGGGTGGAGCCAGGTGACCAAGTGTACCTAAGGGTGTTCAGGAGAAAGTGGAACGAGCTCAGGAGAGAAGGGTCATACAAAGTCACAAACGCAACACCAACAGCCATCCAGGTGGAAGGAAGTGCCACATGGTATCATCTCAACCACTGCACAAAAGCCGCTCAACCCAGGGATGAGCGTGAGGAGGAGGAGCCAGACGCAGACACACCTGGGGCTGACCAGCTGCCCCAGGACCAGATCCATTTCGAGCCGAGTCAGGAGCGGCAGCCACACAATAATGCTGAAAGTGATCTATGACAGCATCTAGGCTCTCCAGGGAGATGACCCTTAGGGTAACTGGCATAGATGAGTCAAATGATTGGGAATGGAGGCTCTATGGTAAAGAGCTTCAGAGGGAACCTGAAGAGGAGAGCGGACTGTGATATATCAAAACGACAGGTGGAGGCTCACACGATGTGCTAGTAACCTCTCGATGTGAGCCGGCCTCGTGATCTACAAGGCTCGATTTAAGCCAACAGGAGCAACATATATCACAATGTCCAAAACCCCCCACTCGTATCCTGCGCACCAATACATGAAGATCACCTGAGCCATTCAAATCCGTGCAAGCATGCAGACAATCTCAAACTTCTAAAAACTGTATTATGATGAAACAACAGTTTTTGAGTGTATTATTATGATTCATATTATTGTGTCCACTTTTTAGTATAATATTGGGTCACACATTTTTTAAATGTATAATATGTCACATATTTTTGAAATGCCAATTTTCAATGCATGCTGAATGATTATTGGTTATTATGCTGTTTATGATTATTATGTGGGTATTCTAAACACACATTTGATATAGTTATGGAGTATTGTGCTATTATGCTTTGAAAGGTTTTATGTTTATATATGAACAACTTGTAGGGATTAGAGTGTTAATAATACACTGCATTTGGTAAATCTTTTTTGCCTCAAATATTGCAGGTTGAAATCCCTGTCGAAGCTCTGAGGTTTTTACCGATGACCAGATGTGGTGTCAATTTGGCAAGGGCTTAGCAACATATAGGCTTAGCAATAATTTAAGTAATTTGTTGGAACCTTATCGGCCCCAACAAAGGGGGATATGTGGGAGAAATTAACCATTACTTTTGTATTAACTATGAGTATTATCAGGCCTATATACCAAGGCATAAACATTAATGGTGGAAAAGTAGAGAAACCACCTCTGGACCCAGAGCAATGGCCTAATAAGGCGCCAAAGACTTTGGGGCCCAGGCTACAAACATCCTCCCATTATTTACATTTACCACAGGAGATGAGCACACACGTAAGGGAATGTAAGGCTAACCTTCCATACCGTGTAAGGCCATTTTGAACATATACCAGGACGGTCGTATAACATACATGACAGCTCAGTTTGGGTGGATAAGAGGGACTGGGATCGGGGCCCCAGTCAGTGTGTCTTTTGCAAAATCACATGCTCGGCTCTGTTGTACCTATTTTGTGGGTAACAATAAAGTCTTTGTCATTACTTTTTCCGGACTCCCCGATTTCTATTGCTCATAGCTAGTTGAAGTAAATTAGATAAGTCGTTAACAAAAATTGCAACTACAGATTCAGTCCTAGGCAGGCTAGAGGAGTATGGCCTGCATCTCAAACAAGAGAAGTGCCAGTTTTTCCAGGAGTCTGTGGAATACTTGGGCCACATCATTGACGCGGCCGGGCTCCACAAATCACCGGAGAAGGTACGTGCTATTGTGGAAGCACCAGCACCATGTGATGTCAGCCAGCTACGTTCGTTCCTGGGAATGCTGAACTATTATGGACGCTTCATTCCTAATGTATCCACTGTCCTTAAACCATTAAATGAACTGCTAAACAAAGGGAAGCAATGGCAGTGGACAGTAGACTGTGAATCAGCTTTCCAGAAAGCAAAAGCACTCCTAGTATCACAGGAAGTATTAACGCACTACAATCCTGAGCTGCCCCTTCGCCTGGCGTGCGATGCTTCACCATATGGGGTTGGAGTTGTGCTCTCGCACGCTATGCCTGATGGAGAGGAACGACCTATAGCTTATGCTTCGCGAACACTCAGTAAGGCAGAACAAAACTATGCCCAGATAGAGAGGGAGGCGCTAGCGATAGTCTTTGGAGTTCGCAAGTTCCATCAGTACCTCTATGGTAACAAGTTTACCCTACTCACTGACCATCACCCGCTGACCTCCATCCTGAGTCCAGTGAAAAGTACACCATCAATGGCTGCAGCCCGAATACAGCGCTGGGCACTCCTCCTATCAGCGCATGAGTATACCATTAGTACCGTAAGGGTGCACCTCATGCAAATGCAGATGGACTTTCACGCTTACCACTCTCCCACACTCATAAAGAGAAGCTAGGCGCAGTAGAGGTGTTCTACACATCTCAGTTGGACACACTACCAGTCAGTAACACCGAGATCAAACGTGAGACCCTGTCTGACTCCACTTTATCGCGTGTCCAGGAAATTGTCTCCACTGGTCGTTGTCCAGCTGCAAAGGATGCCGACGAAGAGCTGTCGCCCTATCTGTTGCGCCGGCATGACCTCACCATACAACAGGGATGCCTCATGTGGGGTATGAGAGTGATTGTGCCTCCTAAACTGCGCCCCCGGGTTCTGAAAGAGCTCCACTCAGCACATCCAGGAGTAGTGAGGATGAAGAGCTTGGCACGCAGTTATGTGTGGTGGCCCGGCATCGACTCTCAAATTGAGCTTCACGCCAAATCCTGCCCCCCGTGTCAGAGCATACAAAAGCACCTGGGTTAGCTCCTCTACACCCTTGGATGTGGCCATCCAGTCCTTGGGAAAGGATACATGTGGACTTTGCGGGTCCATTCGAAGGACATATGTACCTGATCACTGTGGATGCCCATTCCAAGTGGCCTGAGGTGCATATCATGGACAGCACCACAGCCAGCAAGACCATACAAGTGCTCAGGGGACTTTTCAGTCGCCATGGAATTCCGCATATCCTTGTGAGCGACAACGGACCTCAGTTCTGTTCTGAAGAATTCAGTGCCTTCCTGAAGTCCAATGGAGTCAAACACACCCGCTCAGCGCCGTACCATCCTGCTACCAATGGCTTGGCAGAGCGTTTGTGCGCACATTCAAACAGGCCTTAAAATCATCTAAAGGCACCGGGATGGTGCAACAAGGCCTTGATACGTTCCTTCTGGCATACCGCAACATCCCCCACACCACAACAACGGAAACGCCAGCCATGTTGTTCCTTGGACGCAGGCTGCGTTCTCGTCTGGATTTCCTGAAACCCAATATTGCTGGAACAGTGCACAGATCACAGGATGCCCAACAACAACGCCGCCACCAACACTCAAAGGACAGGCAGTTTGATGTTGGGGAGCCAGTCCTTGTGCGGGACTATAGGAAGGGGGAGGAGAAGTGTACACAAGGTATTGTTGTAGAAAAGACAGGTCCAGTGTCGTACAGGATAAATGTGGGAGTACCAGGGGTATGGAAACGCCATGTGGATCAGATGCTGACACGCCCCGATCCAGAGCTGCAGCAGACTGCAGTGAACCTTCCAATACCAGAGGACTTACCCCCGGGTGATATCTGCACCACACTCCACTCTAATACACCTCACACACAGGAGCCTGACTGTCAAATTTCTCAGCACACACAATCTCCACACCAGTCCACTGACCCACCACAGGCTGTGCTAACCGGTACTCCGGTAACAGAGACAATGAGACGCTATCCTGTGAGGATTACTAAACCGCCCGTACGATACGGTGCGGAGTGACCACATTGTTTTATGTAATATAATGTTCTGAGACATATTGTTTGCAGTATAAGAAGACATCCCCTCATTATTATTTGATGTAAAAAAAAAAGAAAGCTATTATCTTTTCTGTTGTGTTAAAGTAAATATCCTTTGTGTTGATTGACAACATATCTTAGCGGGGAGGAAATGTTATGCATGAAGCTGAAGGTGCTTCGTTTATGGTGACCACTAGGTGGCACCTCTGACTTGTATAAATTCCCGTTCACAATAAACCAGCCGGGCTGAAGTTGTAGAACAAGATACAATGTTTCCGTGTTGATCTCTGTATGGGCTGTAGGGCTGTAACGATACGCGTATCAAACTGAAAATCGCGATACTCAAAGCCACGAACCTGTCTCGCGGTTTGAGAAGGCAGAAGCGCGATATGCCCTTACTAACTCTTCGGTCAAATTGTCAGATTGAAATTTGCTAATAATTTGTCTCAATAATAGTCTGCTGACAGCGCCCCCTCCTACCGATGCCGTACATATGTGACGAGATGCCCTCTCTGTGATCACAGCTCTCCGTGGCTACGGAGGATTGCATTTCTCCACAGCCGTCGAAGTCCTCATATGCGATATGAACGACATTTATCCAGAGTGGGCCAAGCGCGAAAAAAAATTGCCTGTGTGATCCTGTCTCTATTTTGTGTGATTTGACTGGCAGTTTGTCTGCTTATAGGTCGGAATGAAGCGGCCACCGATTATTGACAGGATGGGTACTTTATTCTACCGGACTTGTTCGCTTCTTCACTAGACACACGCGCTACCGCTCGCTCTCCTCGCTCGGCCACTAACTCGCTGACGTCACTCACACACGCGTACGCACACTGCCATTCTCCCGCACACACATATGCTACTCGTAACACTATGCCTCGTTATTGCGACGTTCATGTTTTTCCTCATCTATTGAAAGTTAGGCTATTAAACATGTTGCATTCTATACGGCCTGATTATGTCATTATGTAAGCTACATAGCCTAATAAGAAGCGCTAATAAGGATATTTGAATAAACCAACCAAACAGTTAAAGGGGCCCTATTATGCCTACCAGCAAAAAGCTTCCTCCAACTGCAATCTTTGGTTATTTCTTTATTAATTTAGCTATACTTTAATAGTATTCTTTCGGTTCA
>NW_021964143.1:55000-92500 GCF_902167405.1 Gadus morhua | reverse complement strand
TGTGTTCCTGAAGGCTAGCTTCGATTTCCCTGAAAGCACGTGACGGCAGAGAGGGGCTGGTCCTGTGAGTTGCGAGGATATGAATGTTCCCTGGACGTCGTTGTTCGAGGTTACTTCCTCGTCCTCCGCAGTAAGGACCCTCAACTCGATCTTTCTTGAATTCCAAACCTCTTCTCTGATTTACTTGTTTTAGAAAACACCTGTCACTGAATTCCCTGTAGCTCGCTCGGGATAGAAGCGTCTGCTAAATGACTAATATATCGTCACCATATTGAGCGGAACACACATTAGTTCACTAACAAGCAGTCGTCGAAGACCTTCTGCCAATCATGGCATGTAAAAAAATACCTTCCGTGAGATGGATTTGAAGAAGTGGCTAATAACTATACAGTATATCTTCACCGCACACCGAATCTGAGCCTTCACTGATGGCGCGTATGAACTCCTGCATATTGCTGTGTTACTGGCGCCCCCTGCTGGGGACGCCTGTGAATTACAACATCAACCCAGCAGCTCTGATGGTTCTGCAGCGTCCGTCTGCAATGCTGTAAGCCCTCGACGAGGTATCTAAAAGTGTCATTTTGAATGCAGAACATTTAATGAAGACCTTATCATACTAATTCAAGCTGGCCTTCACACCATCCAGAGCACGTTGAGTTCAGTTATAATAGAACATATGGTTTTAGGGGGGCTTATTTAGGCCTAATATCGCTGAATAAATCTTTGATCATGAAACCTCTTGTCCTTCAACTCAGTTTGTGCTTTGCTTGTTGAACCATTTGTAGCTTACAGACGAATATAATGTCTATGAAACGCAGCTTTGACTTCAACAGCAGACATCACTTCATCAACCCCTTGATTGTAGTGATTTCTGTGGACACAAACACGCACACTCAGTACACACACAGAGTACACACTCAGTACATACTCAGTACACACACAGTACACACACAGTACACACACAGTAAACACTCAGTACACACACAGTACGCACTCAGTACACACTCAGTACACACACAGTACATACATAGTTCACGCACACACAGTACTCACAGACAGTACACAAACAGTACGCACCAGTACACAGTCAGTATACAAACAGTACGCACCAGTACACAGTCAGTACACACACATTACACACACACACACACACATCCTATGTACTTATACTCATACTGAGCCAGTATATCCTGTGTACTCATACTCATAAGCCAGTATCCTGTGTACTTAAACACATAATGAGCCAGTATCTTGTGTACTTATACTCATACTGAGCCAGTTTCCTGTGTACTTATACTCATACTGGCCCTAATTTATCAAACGAGCGTACGACAGAAAACGTGCGTAAAATGGACGTACGCTCATTTCAATGTTGAGCTTGGCATTTATCAATTTGAACGTGAGCGCAGGCTGCGATGAAATCTCCCGTCAGGTCTGAGCTCGTGTAAGTTTTTTTGGCGCAACATACGGGTATTTCAATGATGAATAGTGCAGCACAAGTAGCCCATGTTCAACATCTGTATTAATTACTAAATAAATTGGAATTAGCCCAGCCGTTCAAACAATTACAATCAAGTCAGGCCTAATTAAAAACAGTATTGCTATGAAAATAATTAGAATGTGACAGGTGAAATGTTTATTCAGCCAGCTGTCTATATTAACAGAAACTTTGCCAAATAGGTGGTCGTGTCTCAGCGATGGCAGATCTGGCTCTGTTAAGGACCTCAACGCACAGACGAGAGAGTTTTTCGAGACCGCACCGAATTTTTTAAGGAGGGCGATGAATGGCTCTTGAGTCGTTTTCGTCTCCCAAGGCATCTCCTGATGGAGCTATGCAATGCTTTGGAGCCACAGTTAAGGCGAGAAACTAGGCGATCAAACGCAATACCTGTGCAGGTTTGCTCTACCTTGGGATTTTTGGCCACCGGGATCTTGCAGCGGGAGATCGGGGACAGGTCTGCTATTTCCCAGCCAAGTATTAGCCGAACCATGCCAGCAGTTTTGGCAGCTATAATGTCCCTCTCCGAACGTTATATTAAATTCCCATATAATAACGATCAGCAAACTGGAATCAAACGGGATTTTTATGCTATTGCTAGGTTTCCAAATGTGATTGGTGCGGTTGATTGTACCCATGTGCGTATGAACCATCTATTAATGATTACGCGTACATCAACCAAAAGCTACCATTCAGTTAATGTTCCGATTATTTGCGATGCCAGAATGTCAATCCTGAACATGGTAGCCCGATGGCCTGGGGGCACGCACGATTCTTTCATTTTCCAAAATAGCAACGTTGGGCATCGTCTACATCAGGGCGCACTACATGGTCAGAGTCATCTCGGTGAGTTACGCTGCAGTCGCACTGCACCGGCCTCCTCCCGTTTCTTGCTTGGCCGGCTTCACAGCCGCAACACGTTTTTTGGTGCTGAGCTTCATGTCGGACCATTTTTTCTTCACCTTATTCGGAATTAAATAACTTTAACGGAATGCAAACAATAGCATATATGTGAAATGTTTTAAGCTGGATAACAGAAGTTGTACATTTAATTTATTATTTAATTAATTTAATTAACAAACCTCTTCCGTAGCCCGACGAACATTGGAAACACTTTTCACTGCAACAGTTATTTCCTTCCATATAGCATTCTTTTGCTGGCCTTTAATGCCAGCTATAGGCTACCAAATAAAACCAGACGGTTCGCATCCACCAGTGACCCGAGCGTCTCCATTTGGGTCTCGGAAAAATTCCTCTATTTTACCGTTGGACGTTTCTCCATGTCGTAAAAGTTAGGGGCGAGACTTCTGAAGACGTGCTTTTATATGGGCGTGTTACGTTAATTACGATCGATCTCAGCCGCCGTATTTATCAACACCAAGATCCTTCGTACGCTGGGATTGGTGTGATACGAAGGTTTCGTAAATCTCACGTGGGTCCAATCGTAAGATGAATCATGCGTTCAGATTTGCGCTTATTTCTACGCTCGTTTGATAAATGAGGGCCACTGAGCCAGTATCCTGTGTACTTATACTCATACTGAGCCAGTATCCTGTGTACTTCAGTGATGTTGATAGGTTTTCAATGTAGTGAGTCCCCGGGACCCACAGGTGGCGAGTTGGGTGGGTCCCTGAGAAATTCAATGGGTCCCGACTCCCCAGTTTAAAAAATGTGTTTCTTTTTTATTATTATTCTATTTCTTAAATTAAATTAATAGTGTTAAACTCCTTGATGGTGGTATGATATGGTTAGAGCTGGAGTACTCAACCGTTCATGTTTAACACTAGAAACGCCGGGCCATTTTTACTTACTCCTAGCGCCGCAAGAGGGGTCAAATGACCCCTAAGTCATTTTAATGAGAGGCTGTGCATTTGCACATAATGATCACTAGGTGGCGCCAATGAGCTATTACCGCGCGAGCGCCACATTTGTGTGTGTGTGTGTGTGTGTGTGTGTGTGTGTCACAAGCCTAGTCCTCACGATTTTGTCATAAATGTACATATATTCAATCAGAAGGATTGCAAAAAAATCCTGTTTGATTTGCTCATTCGACACGAATGAGCACAGCATCGAGCAGTGGAAACGTGGGTTTATTTACTATGAATTCGTATTTTTAATTGTTGAAATGAAATCAGCGGTGACGAGCTAGTTGTTTTGGTAGCGGCTAAATTAGCATGTCGCGATACCTTGTACAGGGGATCACATCTGCGCCGAGTACATGCGCAGAGGGTTGAAACAGCGCTTGTCCGATCTGCTCACAAGAAGGTTTCTTTGGCCAGTTACTGTGATTAAACACGAGTTGTTTAATGTTCACAATGTATCGTTTTTCATGGGGAAAATGAGATGCGTCCCCGGGACGCATGGATAGTGAGTTTAGTGCGTCCTTTCAGATTTTAATGCGTCAGGGACGCAGGACGCGTACCTAGCAACATCACTGGTACTTATACTCATGCTGAGCCAGTATTCTGTGTACTTATACTCATACTGAGCCAGTATCCTGTGTACTTATACTCATACTGAGCCAGTATCCTGTGTACTATTAATCTCTCTTTTGCTCTACTTTTGATTCTTGAGCTTGTGGTGTGTGTGTGTGTGTTAGGGCTGTCAACGAATATTCGAAGTTCGAATATTCGTTCGAAATGTATCCAAAAACGCGAATTCGAACGTGAAAATTAATATTAGAATGTGAAAAAACACTCCCGCGGTACAAGCGCCTCTATCTGCTTTGTGAATGAGCCTCTGTCTGTTCGCGATGTCCCTCATAATATTCAAATGTGAAAAAACACTCCCGCGGTACAAGTGTAACAGACTAGTATTGTGAAGAGCGAATGTATTTTATCCCCTCGGGGTTTCCGTACTTGGATATAGGTATTCCAGCTCGGCTATGCCATTCAATAAGCATCCGAAGTAGAGCTCAGGGAGCTAGTAGTCTGGCTGGTGAAAGCTGCTATAACGCAATGTTCTCGGCAAAGTCCGAGACAGCTTTTTTTTCATGAATCCGAACGGTGCGTAGTGCTGGCCCTTTCGCTGGCATGGTGGAAGACGTAGGCGACATGCATATTTTTCTTTATCGATTTTAATAGGCCTTCTCGATAAATGGTAACTTGGTAAGCAAAGCAAGGAACGTTACCACTAGCATACTTTGTAACATTCAGAAGCGGGCGTCTTCTTCAGATTACTATAGTTTGCGCGCTTGCAGGTGTGGTGGTAAAATGCAAGCGATACAAAGTTGTGGCTTTTCATGATTAGGCCTCCACGTTACTGGGCTGTCTATAGGATATATATATATCCCGCTAATTTGAACCATGGTTTTGTCGCATTATTGACATATTGACGGCAACTGCGTAAAATAGGCAACCAGATATTCAAATAGTTCGAATTCGTGATTTTTTTCCAAACGAACATTCGAATGTCATTTTTGAGCAATTTTGACAGCCCTAGTGTGTGTGTGTATGTGTGTGTGTGTGTGTGTGTGTGTGTGTGTGTGTGTGTGTGTGTGTGTGTGTGTGTGTGTTTGCGCGCGCGCGCACGTGACATTCACTGAGCGTGGCGGCTCCTTGAACTTCCTCGTCTAACTGTCCGTCATAGCGATTAGGGGTGTGCCAAAATATCGATACTGCGACATATCGCGATATTTCGTCTTGCGGGACGTTATCGATATGCTGACGCCAAATATCGATATTTAAAGGTCCCATGACATGAAAATCTCACTTTATAAGGTTTTCTAACATAAATATGTGTTCCCCTAGCCTGCCTATGGTCCCCCAATTGCTAAAACTTGCGTTTGGTGTAAAACGAGCACTAGCTGTTCTGCTCGCCTTTGAAAAAACGGAGGCTCAAGTGCGCTGATTTGGAATGTCTGTATTCTTGACGCCATCAGGAATCTCAGCTCCTCCCCTTACTCTGCCTGGCCTGCCCAGAGACGTTTGCCCGCCAATGAGACTCGACCGTGCGAGCGCCACATGTTTGTGTGTTTGTGTGAATACACACACTGTAACGCAAGTGTTTCTTGTCGGTTCTTTGACGTGTCTTGTATTTCCACAACGAGACTGTTGTGGGGGTTATGTTATCTCAGCCATGGTTGAGAAGGAATTGGGAGAAAGGAACTTTGGCTTTGACTGGCTGAAGTACATGAACTGCGTCATGCCGCCGGTTGCCGCGAGGCACCATCGCCCGGCAGCGGGCAGCCGGCAGCCGGCAACGCGCGGTTCAGTCGACTTCAGGTTGATGTGAAAGTGGAAGAACCAGAGACGTCGCAGAACCCGACAAAGTCGTTTGTGATTCATTATATCGTCTGGAGGCGCACACCGCTTTTGGCCGTGATAATATGTATTAAATGATATAGATTATATGATATTATTTAGATATAGAGCTCCAGGACTGTATCGCAAGTGTTGTACACTTCCTTGTTATTTGGATAACCGTTCTGTCGGACTCTCGTCTCTGGTATTTCTACAACGAGACTCGTATTGGGGGTTATCTCAGCCAAGGTTGAGAATGAATTGGGGGGAAGGAACTTTGGCTTTGACTCCCTCAAGAACATGAACCACGACATGGAGGAGAAAGGGATTGTTGGCGGCGAATGTCTCCAGCTTGAGACCCGCTGAGGGACCACCGCCGGAGGCGGAGGTGCCTAAGCGCTGCCCGGGAACAATCCCTTTCTCCTCCTTGTCGTGGTTCAGTCTACTTCACATTGATGAGGACGTTGAAAAACCAGGAACGTCGGAGAACCCAACGCGGTCGTTTGAGATTCATAATATCGGATCACACATCTTTTGGCGGTTATAATATATATTATATAGATATCTATGTAGGCTATATGATAATATTTTGATAGAGACTCCCGTGTGTTCTAGAATATTTACAGAACACGGCTAAAGGCTGTGTGCGCCTCGCCATTGCGATACATCCACTGTAAACAGAGCGAATGAAACTAAGCAATGAAATGTTTTCTGCATTTATTTTGTTTTCTAATTTTCTGTTACTTTGCATAAAATGTTTTTGTAATAAATTCTGAATTTCTTCAGTGACACAGATATCGTGATGTATCGTGGGTGAAATTTCTTGCAATATATCATCGCAGAATCGCTGTATCGTGATATTATCGTTATCGTAGGTAAAATACCGTGATAGTACCGTATCGTGGGGTACCTAGTGATACCCAGCCCTAATAGCGATCAGCCCTTCCTCCGCTTTTTAAACCTTTCACCTTGTTTTATCAACACTTTAACCTCAGTTTGGTCCCCTTATACTTATACAACTTTATTCCGTATGGACGCATTTTAATCCCGGAGTAGATAAGGTAAGGTAGGTCGACAGTTGACTAGCGTTCATATTGTCTGTGGGTTGCTGGAATATAATGATCAACCCGTGTACAGTTTATATTGTCTTTAGGTTCCTGGTATATAATAATGATCAACCAGTTTACTACACTTTATGTTGTCTTTAGGTTACTGGTATATAATAATGAACAACCAGTTTACTACCGGTTATATTGTCTTTAGGTTACTGGTATATAATAATGATCAACCAGTTTACTACCGGTTATATTGTCTCAAGGTTAGTGGTATATAATAATGATCAACCAGTTTACTACCGTTTATATTGTCTTTAGGTTACTGGTATATAATAATGAACAACCAGTTTACTACCGGTTATATTGTCTTTAGGTTACTGGTATATCATAATGAACAACCAGTTTACTACGGTTTATATTGTCTTTAGGTTACTGGTATATAATAATGATCAACCAGTTTACTACCGTTTATATTGTCTTTAGGTTACTGGTATATAATAATGAACAACCAGTTTACTACCGGTTATATTGTCTTTAGGTTACTGGTATATAATAATGAACAACCAGTTTACTACCGTTTATATTGTCTTTAGGTTACTGGTATATAATAATGAACAACCAGTTTACTACCGTTTATATTGTCTTTAGGTTGCTGGTATATAATAATGAACAACCAGTTTGCTACCGTTTATATTGTCTTTAGGTTACTGGTATATAATAATGAACAACCAGTTTGCTACCGTTTATATTGTCTTTAGGTTACTGGTATATAATAATGAACAACCAGTTTACTACCGTTTATATTGTCTTTAGGTTGCTGGTATATATTAATGAACAACCAGTTTACTACCGGTTATATTGTCTTTAGGTTACTGGTATATAATAATGAACAACCAGTTTACTACCGTTTATATTGTCTTTAGGTTACTGGTATATAATAATGAACAACCAGTTTGCTACCGTTTATATTGTCTTTAGGTTACTGGTATATAATAATGAACAACCAGTTTACTACCGTTTATATTGTCTTTAGGTTGCTGGTATATAATAATGAACAACCAGTTTACTACCGTTTATATTGTCTTTAGGTTACTGGTATATAATAATGAACAACCAGTTTACTACCGTTTATATTGTCTTTAGGTTACTGGTATATAATAATGAACAACCAGTTTACTACCGTTTATATTGTCTGTAGGTTAGTGGTATATAATAATGATCAACCAGTTTACTACCGTTTATATTGTCTGTAGGTTCGTGGTATATAATAATGATCAACCAGTTTACTACCGTTTATATTGTCTGTAGTGTTACGACCCCTCCCTTTCGGCAGCTGATTACTTCCTGCAGGAGTTGGCTGAAAGGGAGGGTCGTTAGGGCAAGTTGCTCACACCTGGCTAGGCCTCTACCCAAGGTGATATAAGCCAGCCTGGTCTCATTGTCTCTCTCTCTCTCCTAGGCTCCACGCTGCTACAGGTTGTTGGTTCTTTTGATGGCTTCCTTTTACACTCAACAGCAGCACACACATCTCACTCATCCATGCACTACATTCACCACTGATGCCACTACTCTCCACACCTCATGCTATTGGTAAATATGATTGTTTAAGTTATAATAAAACCTTTTCATTTATCACTTTCAACCTGACTTGTCTCCCCTCCTTGACACATATGCTGAGCCAGTTTGTGACAAGTGGGGGCTCGTCCGGGAACCAGTACTAGGATTAAAATAGCTTAAATTTTGACTGTACTCGTAAATTGGCCCGGTTTAGGTTGGTGTGTGCTTCCTCCTCTTGCAGACAATGGTTTTTGGTTTGCTTTGTTGGAGGGTACACTACTTGTTGTTGGACATAGCTGACGGTGTGGTTAATCATAAACTGTTCTGGGAGGGGAAATGTCAGGTTGTTGTCAGTGCTGGTTATTTCTTGTAGGAAATTAAAGGAGAGGTATTTGGTCCATTTCTGTTTGTGGTGAAGGTGATTAGATTTGACTGGGGCTTTGCGGTTAGCCCTACCTGGGGTATGTTGGTATCTGTTGGAGCAGGAGTTTCTACCCCCTGTTAGGTTTGGTAGCGGGTTCCTCTAGGGGACTCGTGATGATCAATTTAGGTGGCGGCGAAGGTGGGTAGAGCTATTAGCTCGGGAGCACCTCTAGGGTTGGGGGAGGGTTGCCAGTCCTCTGGTTGCCTTCTTCACACCGCTGGTTTCGCGTGCATAAGTACCACCCACCATTAACTGCACGAAGACTAGGGCAAGTTAGTTAGTTAGCTAGTTTTAATGGTTGTAGTTAACATCAGGATAGGGGTGGGGCTCCTGTTCACCTGTTACCTCAGGTTTTGGGTTTTCGGCGTGTCTCAGTCAAGAGTTGTAACTTGTTAGGCTGATTTGTTTTTGAGGATGGCTTCCCTGGTGGAGAGTTTCATCCAGGAACCTTCACAGGCTTTGCTAGAGCAGTGCACTAAAGAACAACTTCTTAGGATAGCAGAGCACTATGAAGTTGACATTCCAGATAAGAAGTTAAAGGAGAGTGTGAAGACCTGCTTAAGGGATGGTCTGTTTGAGGCTGGAGTTTTGTGCTGGCAGCCAGTTAGCAGTCCAGTGACTAGTGTAGTGCCTAATCCTGGAGCTCTAACATTTGAACAACAGAAGGAGTTGCTGCAGTTGCAGTTAAAACAGCAGTTAGAGTTGGAGAGGTTGAAATTTGAAAAGGAAGTAGAGTTGGAAACTATAAAGCATAAAACTGAGTGTGCCAAGTTGGAAATGCAACAGCATCAATTACAGCTGGTAAGAGAGGGTAAACTTTCAGATATGGGGAGAGCGGATAGTTTTGAGGCCTCAGGGGGGCAAGTCTTCCCAGGGTGACCTGGTTAATAATCTCCGCCTGCTTCCCAGGTTTAGTGAGTCTGATCCAGATTCATTTTTTTCTCTGTTTGAGAGGATAACAGATACTCGAGACTGGCCAGACGTAGACAGAACGATGCTGTTACAGTGTGTTCTGACTGGAAAGGCCCAGGATGCTGACTCTGCTTTAAGTGTATCAGAAAGTAAGGTTTATGACAGTGAAGGCAGCAGTGTTAAAAGTGTATGAACTTGTGCCAGAAGCATATCGCCAGCATTTCAGATCTAGGAAGAGGCGGGATAATCAAACCTACACTGAATTGGCCCGTGATTTGACTTGCCAGTTTAACCGCTGGTGTGCAGCATCTGAAGTTGTTAGATTTGATGATCTCTGCAACCTGGTGGTACTGGAACAACTTAAAAACTCTGTACCTGAGCGGGTGGCTACCTACATTACTGAACATAAGGTAAAAACCCCGAGAGATGCTGCAGTCTTGGCTGATGAGTATGTTCTAACACACAGAAGTTTCTGTGACAAGTTAGGTTCTTAGTTCTTAGTCCGTAGGTTCTTAGTTCTTGGTCCGTAGTCCGTAGGTTCTTAGTTCTTAGTTCGTAGTCCGTGGTCCGTAGTTCTCAGTCCGTAGGTCCGTAGGTCCGTATGGTAACGTATGAACCATGACAGTTTGGGACATATTGACACTTTGTTTGATGTATAACACGAGGTGGAACCTCGTTCTTATGGAGGGGTTTGTTACGACCCCTCCCTTTCGGCAGCTGATTACTTCCTGCAGGAGTTGGCTGAAAGGGAGGGTCGTTAGGGCAAGTTGCTCACACCTGGCTAGGCCTCTACCCAAGGTGATATAAGCCAGCCTGGTCTCATTGTCTCTCTCTCTCCTAGGCTCCACGCTGCTACAGGTTGTTGGTTGTTGGTTCTTTTTGATGGCTTCCTTTTACACTCAACAGCAGCACACACATCTCACTCATCCATGCACTACATTCACCACTGATGCCACTACTCTCCACACCTCATGCTATTGGTAAATATGATTGTTTAAGTTATAATAAAACCTGTTCATTTATCACTTTCAACCTGACTTGTCTCCCCTCCTTGTCACATATGCTGAGCCAGTTTGTGACAGTGGGTTACTGGTATATAATAATGATCAACCAGTTTACTACCGTTTATATTGTCTGTAGGTTAGTGGTATATAATAGTGATCAACCAGTTTACTACCGTTTATATTGTCTGTACGTTAGTGGTATATGATAATGAACAACCAGTTTACTACCGTTTATATTGTCTGTAGGTTACTGGTATATGATAATGAACAACCAGTTCACTACCGTTTATATTGTCTTTAGGTTACTGGTATATAATAATGAACAACCAGTTTACTACCGTTTATATTGTCTGTAGGTTACTGGTATATAATAGTAATCAACCAGTTTACTACCGTTTATATTGTAATGACCACAGGCGAGGCAGTGAGCGAAGTAAGCTTGATCGCGGGTTTATTGGATTCCACAACAGAACAGGCAGGAACAGCTCAACAACCACACTCCTGCCCGGAAGGAAACCCCCGGAACCCCCTCTCAGAAGGCCCGCCCCTTCCTCCCAAACCCTGTGACGCTACATTATTGTCTTTAGGTTACTGGTATATAATATTGAACAACCAGTTCACTACCGTTTATATTGTCTTAGTTTACTGGTATATAATAATGAACAACCAGTGTACTACACTTTATGTTGTCTTTAGGTTACTGGTATATAATAATGATCAACCAGTTTACTACCGTTTATATTGTCTTTAGGTTACTGGTATATAATAATGATCAACCAGTTTACTACCGTTTATATTGTCTTTAGGTTACTGGTATATAATAATGATCAACCAGTTTACTACAGTTTATATTGTCTTTAGGTTACTGGTATATAATAATGATCAACCACTTTACTACCGTTTATATTGTCTTTAGGTTGCTGGTATATAATAATGAACAACCACTTTACTACTGTTTATATTTTCTTTAGGTTGCTGGTATATAATAATGATCAACCACTTTACTACCGTTTATATTGTCTTTAGGTTGCTGGTATATAATAATGAACAACCACTTTACTACTGTTTATATTTTCTTTAGGTTACTGGACTAATGATACAACGTTAGTTCATGTTTCACTGCTTTTCTGACCCGTGATAAATTGAACACTGCGTTCAATATTCAAGTGATTTGTTTGTCTTGATGCTACTCCAAATTAAAAGGACGAGACAAGTCATTTGAATGTGCTGATCACATTCAATCACAAGTTAAAAATGTGTGCGTAGCGACTGGGGATTTACAGTTTAATCGATCCTCTTAGTAGCATGTTGCTGGACTGTACCACTTTCACAGGGGGTTCCGGTGGGTCTAGACTCGACTCCTGGCTTAAACCACAGCTGGAGCCATAGAGCAAGAAAGAGAGACTCGTTGGTCATAAGAGGATACCATATCGATGTGTTGAGCTCCACCAGTAGATTTTTCTGTCGGATCTGTGGTTCAGTGAAGTGACAGAACTCAGACTTTGTTCCAGTGGAGGAATTGTTCAAAAGCTCTTTTAATTATACCACAATGAATTTTTCAAGGCTATTGCATCCACTTTTTTGGGTTGTAGTTTAAGAACAGTTACAGTCTCAAAGGTGTTTAATTCTTATCTCTCAGTTTTCATCTGCTTTACACATCTGTACTGTAGTTAGGGCAGTGTGGTTATATCACGGGGTTCATATTTATGTTCTATGACGTCCATAATGATTTAGTGTGACGCAGTCACAATGATCTTCTCTCTCAATGATCAGCTACATTTCAGAAGGAGTTGTCTTTGTGTCCAGGTCTCCAGTCTACTATGGATGAGGAGAGAGAGGAGGGGGGTCCTACCACTAAGACCACTCTGTCTGGGGAACATGGCCGCCAGAGCAAAGCTAAGAGGTAAGAAGAGGATCTCTGTCTGTGACTGTTGTCCATCTCAGAGACTTTACAGTGTTTAAAGGTTCTTCAATATCTTTCAAACGGCCCCATTTATTGAATCAGTTATAATTTATCTTTGGAGGTGAAGTGATTTGTTGAAACAAATTATCCATGAAGAATAACACAGGTCTGGGTAGAAAGGTAGAAACTGACTACTCTATTTTACTAAACGCATTGTTAATAAACACTCTATGCACAGTATGAAGGGTACTTAGTGTGTTTTTATGTCAGCATGTAAGTGCTTAAATGTGTCAGGGGGTACGGAACGTGGAGACCCAAGCGCAGACACAGGCAGAGACGAGGTAAAGGGAACGGGGTTTATTGGAATGTAGAAGCGTCAGACAGGCGGGGAGTCAGGAACCAGAAGGAGCGTCAGAACAGGCGGGGAGTCGGGAACCAGAAGGAGCGTCAGAACAGGCGGGGGATCAGGAACCAGGAGGAGCGTCAGCACAGGCGGGGGATCAGGAACCAGAAGGAGAGTCCGACAGGCAGGGGTTCGATAACGGGCAAGCAGGGCGTAGGCAGGCGGGTAGTCAGGCAGGCAGGAGTTCGGCGACCGGAGAGTACTGAGAAAGGAAGGAGAGTGTTACCACGGGGACAGACTGCAGGAAAGCTCGAGAATACTAGTTGGACCGATACTGACTGTGCAGGAGTAACGACGAACTGGCGCCGACTGGCAGGAGATCTCCGACTGAAGAAGGAACTGGTGATGAGCTGACAGCACACAGGTGTGGAAGGAGAAGAACCACCGGCGCCAAGTGGCCACTAGGTGGAGGTAGTGGACCGCGTAGCAGGACGCTGCGTGACAGTACCCCCCCCTCTACGGACGCCTCTCGGCGGACGCTCAACACCAGCAGGATGATCTCGGTGGAAGTCCCGGACGAGCGAGGCATCCAGGATACTCTTCCGGGGAACCCAAGAGCGCTCCTCTGGACCGTACCCCTCCCAGTCGACGAGGTACTGATGCCCCCGCCCGCGGCGCCGAACCTCCAGGAGGCGACAGACCGTCCACGCCGGATGGTTGTCAATAACCCGGGGTGGAGGTGGGGGCGGGGCAGGAGGAGACGGGCTTGACCTGGGACACATGGAAGGTCGGATGTATACGGAGGGATGGGGGAAGCCGGAGACGAAAGGCACAGGGGTTGATGATAGCCTCAATCTCAAAAGGTCCAATGAACCGGGGGGAGATTTTAGGAGAGATTCCCTTCAAGGGGAGATCCTTCGCCCGAAGCCAAACCCTCTGCCCGGGAGCGTACTGGGGTGCAGGTAGGCGGCGCCTATTAGCCTGTAGTTGGGAGCGGGAGGATGCGCGGACCAGCGCAGCGCGTGTACGCTTCCAAGTACGCCGGCACCTGCGCATGTGGGCCTGGACAGACGGGACTGAAATCTCCTCCTCCAGCTCGGGGAACAGGGTTGGTTGATAACCAAGCGAGGCCATGAACGGGGATAAACCGGAGGACGCGTTGACCAGCGTGTTGTGGGCGTACTCGACCCAGGGGAGCTGAGAGTTCCAGGATGAGGGGTTGGCGTGAGAGATACAGCGGAGAGCTGCCTCCATCTCATGGTTGACCCGCTCTGACTGTCCGTTGGACTGGGGGTGGAATCCGGAGGAAAGGCTGGGTGTGGCCCCTAGCGCAGCGCAAAACGCGCGCCACACCTGAGAGGTGAACTGAGGACCCCTGTCCGAGACGATGTCCACCGGAATGCCGTGAAGGCGGAAAACGTGCTGGACCAGGAGGTCCGCGGTCTCCCTTGAAGAGGGGAGCTTGGGGAGCGCGATGAAGTGTGCGCCCTTGGAGAAGCGGTCTATCACGGTGAGGATGGTGGTGTTACCCTCGGACGTGGGCAGACCGGTGACGAAGTCCAGGGCGATGTGAGACCACGGTCGACTAGGAATGGGTGGAGGTCGCAGCAGACCGGAGCGGGAACGAGTAGACGTCTTATTCCGGGCGCAGGTTGCGCATGCTGCAATGAACGCGCGGACGTCCGCATCCATGGACGACCACCAAAAACGCCGGCGTATGAAGTCCAGTGTGCGGGTGATTCCTGGGTGACAGGTAAGCCTGGAGGAGTGAGCCCAGAGCAGAACCCTGGACCGTAGGGCGTCTGGAACGAACAAGCGATTCGGAGGGCCGGTACCGGGGTCTGGCTGCTGACTCTGTGCCCGGCGCACCGCGGACTCAATCTCCCAGGTAAGTGTAGCGATCAGACAAGCGGGGGGCAGGATGTTCTCGGGGTCAGAACAGCGATCCTCGGGGGAGTGCAGGCGGGACAGGGCATCCGGCTTCCCATTCTGGGAACCGGGACGGTAGGTGAGGGAGAAAATGAATCGCCCAAAGAACAAGGCCCACCTGGCCTGCCGGGAATTCAGCCTCTTGGCCGACTGAATGTACGCCAAGTTACGGTGGTCGGTCCAAACAATAAAGGGCTGGTCTGCGCCCTCCAGCCAATGCCGCCACTCCTCCAACGCGAGCTTGACGGCCAGAAGCTTGCGGTTCCCGACATCATAGTTCCTCTCTGACGGGGACAGCCGGCGGGAGAAGAAGGCGCAGGGGTGGAGCTTGTGGTCAGAGGCAGAACGCTGGGAGAGGACCGCGCCCACTCCGGTGTCAGAAGCGTCGGCCTCCAGCACAAACTGAAGAGCGGGATCGGGCTGCACCAGGATGGGCGCAGAAACGAAGCGGAGCTTGAGGCTCCGAAATGCGGTCTCAGCTTCCGGAGACCACGAAAAGGGGATCTTTATGGAGGTCAAGGCCGTGAGTGGTGCCGCGACTTGACTATAGCCTCGTATGAACCGACGATAAAAGTTGGCGAATCCCAAGAACTGCTGCAATCTCTTGCGGGTTGGGGGGGAGGGCCACTCGGCCATCGCAGAGACCTTGGAGGGGTCCATGCTGATCTGGCCCTGACCGATTATATATCCCAGGAAGGAGACGGATGGCACGTGGAAGACGCACTTCTCCGCCTTGACATATAAACGGTTCTCCAGCAATCGCTGTAGGACCTGCCGGACGTGGACCCGGTGCTCCTCCACAGATCTCGAGAAGATCAAGATGTCGTCGATGTACACGAACACGGAGCGGTTCAGCATGTCCCGGAGGACATCGTTGACTAGGGACTGAAAAACAGCGGGGGCGTTGGAAAGACCGAAGGGCATGACCAGGTACTCGAAGTGACCCAAAGGAGTGTTGAACGCGGTCTTCCACTCATCTCCCTCCCGGATGCCAACCAAATGGTAAGCGTTGCGAAGATCTAGCTTAGTGAAGACCATGGCTCCGTGGAGGGGGACGAAGGCGGAACTAATGAGGGGCAAGGGATACTTGTTCTTCACCGTGATGTTATTCAACCCCCGGTAGTCGATGCAGGGACGAAGTGTGCCATCCTTCTTCCCCACAAAGAAGAACCCTGCTCCAACCGGTGAAGAGGATGGGCGGATTATCCCAGCAGAAAGAGATTCCCCAATGTACTTCTCCATCGACTCACGCTTGGGCCGAGAGAGATTGAACAGACGACTCCCTGGGAGGGGAGCCCCGGAAAGGAGGTCGATGGAGCAGTCATAAGGGCGGTGGGGGGGCAGGGACAAGGCGTGGGACTTGCTAAACACCTCCCCGAGGTCGTGGTATTCCTCCGGAACAGGGAATAGGTTAGGAGGCGTGGGGGCCGGCTCGAGCTCTGGTGCTCGAGGTGACTGAGCGGACCGTAAACACTGGGACAGGCAGTGGGTACTCCAGGACATCACGCGACCGGTTCCCCAATCGATCCGGGGGTTGTGAGTCTTCAGCCAGGGGTAACCCAAAACGACCGGGGAGAAGGGGCTGGTAATCACCATAAAGGAAATGGACTCGCGGTGATTCCTGGAAACGAGTAGGTCTACCGGAACGGTACGATGCTCCACCCGCGTGAGTGTCCTCCCGTCTAGTGCCTGGGTCTCGATGGGGGAATCCAGCGGAACCGTGTCGATCTTCCATCGCAGGACCAACTCCCGATCAATGAAACTCTCGTCGGCCCCGGAGTCCAGGAGGATAGAGAGCGGGAGGGCCTGATCCTGCCACAGGAGGACAGCCTCCAGGAGGGGACGGGAGACCGAGGGGTTACGGGAGCGGCTCGCCAGGATCCCTCGGCTTACTGGCAAGCCCGATCTTTTCCCGAAAGCGAGGGACAGCCAGACCGGAGGTGGCCTGAAAGACCATAGTAGAGGCAGGAACCGGAGCGCATACGTCGTTCCCTCTCCGCGGGGGAGAGATTCGTGCGTCCGATCTGCATAGGCTCGGGGGAGTGTCCCCGCTCGCGGCGAGGTGGAGCGGAGAACGAAGCGGAAGGCCGAGGTGTTGCAGGCGGCTCGGACCTGTGCGAGACTGGGCGTGAACCTCTCTCCCTGCGGCGTTCGCTCAACCGATTGTCGAACCGAATAGAGAGGGCGATCAGCTCGTCCAGATCCGTGGATTCCTCCCGGGAAGTAAGCTGGTCCTTGATGTCATCAGATAGAGCGTTTAGGAAAAACCCCTGCAGGGCTTCCCCGTTCCAGCCGCTCTCAGCCGCCAGGGTGCGGAACTCCACCGCGAAGGAGGCGACGCTGCGGGATCCCTGGCGGAGATGCAGAAGGCGCTGAGACGCCTCCTTTCCCCGGACCGGGTGATCGAAAACCATCCGCATCTCCGCGGTAAAGGCGGAATAGTCTCTACAAACCGCGGAACCACGTTCCCACACGGCAGTAGCCCAAGCGAGCGCCTCGCCTCGCAGGGAACCGATGAGGTAGGCGATCCGTGACCTGTCAGTGGGGTAGGTCTGAGGCTGTAGTTCGAAGACCAACGAACACTGGAGAAGGAAGGACCGGCAGGATCCCAGGTCCCCCTCGTAGCGTTCTGGGGCAGGAATGTACGGCTCCCGGGACGAAGCCGATGGACCCGGAACAGCGACGGATGGATCAGGCGAGACGGCGCGCTGTGACTGTACAGCCCCGGCCAGCTCACGAAGGTTGGAGGTAATCTCCTGCAGGACTTGGTCGTGCTGACCCAGGAGAGTTCCTTGACGGGAGATCATCTGGCGGAGTGACTCTGCGTCCGCTGGGTCCATGTTTAGGCCAGTTCGTACTGTTAGGGGGTACGGAACGTGGAGACCCAAGCGCAGACACAGGCAGAGACGAGGTAAAGGGAACGGGGTTTATTGGAATGTAGAAGCGTCAGACAGGCGGGGAGTCAGGAACCAGAAGGAGCGTCAGAACAGGCGGGGAGTCGGGAACCAGAAGGAGCGTCAGAACAGGCGGGGGATCAGGAACCAGGAGGAGCGTCAGAACAGGCGGGGGATCAGGAACCAGAAGGAGAGTCCGACAGGCAGGGGTTCGATAATGGGCAAGCAGGGCGTAGGCAGGCGGGTAGTCAGGCAGGCAGGAGTTCGGCGACCGGAGAGTACTGAGAAAGGAAGGAGAGTGTTACCACGGGGACAGACTGTAGGAAAGCTCGAGAATACTAGTTGGACCGATACTGACTGTGCAGGAGTAACGACGAACTGGCGCCGACTGGCAGGAGATCTCCGACTGAAGAAGGAACTGGTGATGAGCTGACAGCACACAGGTGTGGAAGGAGAAGAACCACCGGCGCCAAGTGGCCACTAGGTGGAGGTAGTGGACCGCGTAGCAGGACGCTGCGTGACAAAATGTCATAATATCGTTTTCTGTTCCCCCCCCCCCCTTGTGTGTGTGTGTGTGTGTGTGTGTGTGTGTGTGTGTGTGTGTGTGTGTGTGTGTGTGTGTGTGTGTGTGTGTGTGTGTGTGTGTGTGTGTGTGTGTGTGTGTGTGTGTGTGTGTGTGTGTGTGTGTTGAAGCCCAGAGCAGCAGCAGAGAGCAGACTCCCCTGGACCCAGCTGTGTCTCCATGAAGAGTGACTGGTCTATGGATTATCCTCCTGACCTTAAAGATGGACGCCCCTCCAGAGAGGAGAGGTAGGAGTTTCAAACAGACGATGAAAACAGACCGGTTTGTTGTTATTAGACTACTGATGCTGATGTGTACAGGTCAGGAAAAAACAATAGATTGTGTATGTGTGCGTGTGTGTGTGTGTGTGTGTGCGTGTGACTGTTGTCCATCTCGGAGCTCAGCAGTGATTCATCATGACTCCATCATTAGTATTAGTAACAGCTGTGTGTAAGCATGTGCGTGTGCGTGCGTGCGTGCCTGCCTGCCTGCGTGCATGCGTGCGTGTCTGCCTGCGTGCGTGAGTATGTGCGTGCGTGCGTGCGTCAGGCGTGCGTGCGTGCGTGCGTGCGTGCGTGCGTGCGTGCGTGCGTGCGTGCGTGCGTGTGTTGTGTTGAAGCCCAGAGCAGCAGGAGAGAGCAGACTCCCGTGGACAAAGCAATTTAATTAATGAAATTATTTTTAAGACGACTTGTAGCAGACTTTACATGTTTAATGTTTAAAGATTCAATGTCTTTCAAACAGCCCCATTTATTGAATCTGTTTTAATTTATCTTTGGAGGTGAATTAATTTGTTGAAACTGATTATCCATGAAGAATAACACAGGTCTGGGTAGAAATGTAGAAACTGACTGCTCTATTTTCTATGTTAGCTAATCGCATTGTGAATAAACACAGTATGAAGGGTACTTACTGTGCTTTTATGTCAACATGTAAGTGCTTGAATGCCATAATAACTTTTTCTGCCCCCTCCCCCTTAAATTTCCATTTCAATAAGGTTAGAAAGATTATTGAAATCAAAAGTCATGAGAAAGTAGTTATTTCCCTGCAGTAAATGATCAAATGAAACAACATCCACGAATCCTAACTTCCAGATGGTTCTTGTTTTTCAGAAGGACGCAGGAGAGAGCAGACTCCCCTGGACCCAGCTGTGTCTCCATGAAGAGTGACGGGTCTATGGGTATGCCTCCTGACCTTAAAGATGGACGCCCCTCCAGAGAGGAGAGGTAGGAGTTTCAAACAGACGATGAAAACAGACCGGTTTTTTGTTATCAGACTCTACTGATACAGATTTTTACAGGTCAGGAGAAAACAATAGATTGTTTGTGTGTGTGCAGGTTGTCCATCTCAGAGCTCAGCAGTGATAAATCATGACTCCATCATTAGTCTTAGTAACAGCTGTGTGTGTGTGTGTTGTTGTTATCAGACTCTAATGTTACGTATTTTAAGCACATAAGCTGCCCCCACATAGCCACTAGGAGGCAGGATCGAACACCCAAGCTGCATTACCCCCACACAGCCACAAGGGAGCAGGGTCAAACATGCAAGCTGTAATATCTACCCCAGCCACAGAAGGCAGCATCTTTAAGACAGACGTGGAAGCTGCAGCTAAGGCGTCACATAGGCCACGCCCACTTCACATAGGCCACGCCTACTTGGATCATTCGCAGCGCCCGGAGCCAGAGGAGGTCAGAGACTCACAGGCAGCAGAGAGACTCGGGCCTAAGCCCGGAGCTCGAAGTAGCTCACGGTATTACTCTCTACGAGTGTTGGATACAATTCCCTCCCTTTTGCTTCATAGTTACCATACCAAAATACTTAAACAAATAAAGTGAGTTGAAAGCGACCTGTTTCGAACTACTTTCAACAAGAACACAACAATACTGATACTGATGTTTACAGGTGAGGAAAAAACAATTGGCTGTCTGTGTGTGTGTGAGTGTGTGTGTTTGTGTGTTCCCCACAGACCACACCAGAAGAATTCAAAGGTTACCAGGCCTGTACAGAAGCATCAAACAGAGCTGATAAAGGTGTGTAAATGTCCACTAAGACATCTGACTTCAGCTCTACATGAACATCAGAAAGCATCTCTAGTGGTGCTCATAGTCTCCAGGCTTCCCTCTTTGACCAGCGGGACGTGAATCCAGGACAGATGCTTCTGATGTCCTCAGTGAGTTCAGAGTAAAGTTCTCCTTGATGTTTGTTCTGTTCCAGAGGGCTGAGGAGAACGCACAAGCTTTTCTAGACAAGGAGCTGAAGAAGCTCTGGAGGGATCTCTTCTCAGATTACCCACAATGCTCAGAGGGTCAGAGAGTGGAGGGGGAGGAGGTGGATGGTAAGAAGGAGGAGCAGAGGAGGCGCGCCATAGAGGGAGTGGTGGACATCACAAAGCTCTGCCTGATGGAGATGAACCAGGAGGAACTGGCCGACACACTGTGGGGCGGTAAGAGACTCTTATTTTGAAGACAGGGGAGCCAATTGCTTTGAAGGACAGAGACTCGTATCTTGAAAACAGAGCATAGACAGAGACTCTTATTTGTCTGTTCAGACTAAATGACATAATGTGAGATTTCTACATTTCTAAATTCAATTTGATGTGTGAGATACCATTCCTCTTTGAGGTTAAACGGTTTGATCCAGATATGTAGGGTTATAGTGGGGGTATCAGGTTAAATGGTTTGATCCAGATATGTAGGGTTATAATGGGGGTATCAGGTTAAATGGTTTGATCCAGATATGGAGGGTTATAGTGGGGGTATCAGGTTAAATGGTTTGATCTAGATATGGAGGGTTATAGTGGGGGTATCAGGTTAAATGGTTTGATCCAGATGTGTAGGGTTATAGTGGGGGTGTCAGGTCAAATGGTTTGATCCAGATATTTAGGGTTATTGTGGGTTATAAGTCACTTTCCACAGATTCACTATCAGTATTGCTATCATTAGACCAATCATATTGCTGTGGAAATAACAAAATAGTTTTGAAGATTTTGAATCTGTAACATGCAGTCCTTGTCAAGACCAACTTCTCCGACCACAAGTACTGAAGCCACTAAATATCATGAAGTTTATAATTTAAAGGAAATATTGACCTGTTTCCTCTGTTTCCACTCATCACCATCCATTAACTGATGTCTTCTGTTGTTTTCTCATTTAGGATCTGCTGCTGTCGAGTGCCAAAATAAAATAAAGTCTAATTTGCAGAAGAAGTTCAGGTGTGTATTTGAGGGAATCGCTACAGCAGGACATTCAACACCTCTGAATGACTTCTACACAGAGATCTTCATCACAAAGAGAGGCAGTGGAGAGGTCAACCAGGAGCATGAGGTCAGACTGATTGAAACAGGTTCCAGGAAACCAGCCAAGGAGGAAACACCAATCAGATGTGAGGACATCTTTAACCCGTTACCTGGACAAGATAAACCGATCAGGACAATAATGACAACTGGAGTGGCAGGCATTGGTAAAACCGTCTTAACACACAAGTTCACTCTGGACTGGGCTGAAAACAAGGCCAATAAAGGCATACACTTCACGTTTTTCTTCACTTTCAGAGAGCTGAATTTACTGAAAGGGAAAGAGTTTAGCTTGGTGGAACTTCTTCATCACTTCTTTATTGAGACCAAAGAAGCAGGAATCTGTAGATACGACCGGTTCAAAGTTGTCTTCATCTTGGATGGTCTGGATGAGTGTCGACTTCCTCTGGACTTCCAGAGAAACCCGATCTGTACTGATGTCACAGAGGTCACCTCGGTGGATGTGCTGATGACCAACCTCATCAGGGGCGACCTGCTTCCCTCTGCTTGCATCTGGATAACCACACGCCCTGCGGCAGCCAATAAGATCCCTGCTGAGTGTGTTGACATGGTGACAGAGGTGAGAGGGTTCACCGACACACAGAAGGAGAAGTACTTCAGGAAGAGATTCACAGAGGAGACACTGGCCAGCACAATCATCGCCTACATCAAGAAATCACGAAGCCTCCACATCATGTGTCACATCCCAGTCTTCTGTTGGATCACTGCTACAGTTCTGGACAACTTCTTCAAAACATCCAAGCTAGGAGAAGAGATGCCCAACACCATGACTCAGATGTACAGCCACTTCCTGAGGGTCCTGTCCATACAGGGGGACAGGAAGTACCATGGGAGATCTGAAACAGATCCACACTGGAGTTCAGAGAGCAGGGAGATCATTGTTTCTCTGGGAAAACTGGCTTTTAACCAGCTGGAGAAAGGCAACCTGATCTTCTACGAGGCAGACCTCGCAGAGTGTGGCATCAATATCAGAGCAGCCTCAGTGTACTCAGGAGTGTTCACCCAGATCTTTAAAGAGGAGGGTGGGCTGTACCAGGACAATGTTTTCTGCTTTGTCCACCTGAGCATCCAGGAGTTTCTGGCTGCCCTTTATGTCTTTCTGTCATTCATCGATACTCGGGTCAATCTGCTCTCAGGACAACGACAATCCTGGTGGTCTATTATTTTTAGAAACAAAGGAAATGTCAATCTCTACCAGAGTGCTGTGGACAAGGCCTTACAGAGTGAGAACGGACACCTGGACTTGTTCCTCCGCTTCCTCCTGGGCCTCTCTCTGGAGACCAATCAGATTGTCCTACGAGGTCTGCTGGGAAAGACAGTAAGTAGCTCAAAGAACAGTGAGGAAATGGGCTCTTACATCAAGGAGAAGATTGGTGGAGATCTATCTGCAGAGAAAATAATCAATCTGTTCCACTGTCTGAATGAGCTAAATGACCGTTCTCTAGTGGAGGAGATCCAACAGTACCTGACTTCAGGAAGTCTCTCCGGAGAACCTCTCTCCCCTGCTCAGTGGTCAGCTCTGGCCTTCATCCTACTGACATCAGAAGAGGAGCTGGACGTGTTTGACCTGAAGAAATACTCTGCTTCAGAGGAGGGTCTTCTGAGGCTGCTGCCAGTGGTCAAAGCCTCCAAAACATCTCTGTAGGTTCACTAATAACACATATTACAATAAACAATATAAATATAACTGGAATATAATGTTAAAATACTAAAAATAAAAATTATAATGCATTTTACATTGAATATATAATGAAAATGTTTGCATTTAATTATTTAATAATTTTTGGTAAACTAATAACATTCTGCATTATGGAATAACTTAAAGCTTTCTGTTGTTTTGATCGCAGTTCCTGACATGTTCTATTTATTGTGTGTAAAGGCTCAATGGCTGTCATCTGTCAGAGAGATGCTGTGAAGCTCTGGCCTCAGTTCTCAGCTCAGTCTCCTGTAGTCTGAGAGAGCTTGACCTGAGTAACAATGATCTGCAGGATTCAGGAGTGAAGCTGCTCTCTGCTGGACTGGGGAGTCCACACTGTACACTGGAAACTCTCAGGTCAGTTTTACTCAATGTGCAAACAGTTACAAATAAATGTTCAAAGTTAGAGTTATATAACTCAGCTTATACCTCAGTACCTGTGATGACCACATTCATGACTTTCATATCATATAAAGGCTACCCCTTGTTGTTGGGGTGGATATTCTAATGCATCCATATGCTTGAAAATCTTTAATTATAAATATGAACCCAAAATATAACGATAGTGTCCCCTGTATACAGGACGTTGATGGTTGAGAGCAGGGTGAAATATAGGGGGTCCTGGGAGGGTCAGAGACCCCTAGTTGGATGCCTAAGACCTCCTGAAAGCCACAACAGCAACATTTTCATAAAAATGATTTGAAACTTGCAATTGTAAAACGAAATATATTTTTAAAAGCGTAATATGTCCAGTATTCATTATTAAACGTACAAAACATTTATTCACAAATATGAATAGGTTTCAGAAAGATATTTTTAATATTGTGTAACCAGGGTGAAGAGATTAACGCATAAAAGCTCTTTATGTATATAATAAGTTATTGTTGATATGTAGGATATATCAATAATTATCTTTTCATTATCAATATAAGTCAACTCACTATTCTTTTTTTTTTACCTTGCTCAGTACATCTGGTTATATTGATGATATGTGGGTTTAACCAATAGGATTGGTTGATATCAAGACTTCGGGATCATCTGGGGAAGGGTGAGAGGTCACGTGTGAGCGGGAAAAAGGAGAGAGAGGGAAGAGACAAAGGAGGAGAGTACTTCATTCTCTGTAGAGATCGCCATAGCTAAATGATGTTTAGACATTTACTTCCTAGTTGTTTGACGGTTAAAGTAGTGCGGGAGAGAGTGTATGTGGGGCCGGTTTTATTGGTGCTTCTGTCTTCTCCACTCCCTATAATGTTACCGGGACTTTTTCTTGCACGTGTTAAGAGCGAAGAGTCTATTGTGTAGCAACACTGAGCCCATGCAGGCCTGCAACGTTTATGACGGCATATCAATGACAAAAGGCGCAAGCAAACATGAATTTGTGCGGGAGAACAACTAACACATCTGTGGGCACAAATCATTATTGTAAACAATTTAACTGCACTTGCGCTCAGCAGTTCTCTGATCGAGAGAGCAACAATAAAGCCTGTGAGGCAGAAACGATTCATTGAGCGCGCACGTAAAGTGAAGCAGAACTCAACTGTGACACACCTGCACCCACAAATGCTGTCTTTTATCTCGTGCTCGCAAACTGTTTTCATGCTCGCTCTGATATTTTTCTCCTCTCAACAGAATAATATTGGAATTAAACTTCTCATAAAAAAACACCTAGATGCACTAATAACATGTATTACAATACAATACACAATATACTAAAATAAATGTCATATTTTTATACAAATTGCTTTTCAAACGCTATAAAACAACTATTAAATACCATACATTTTACGCCCAATATACAATAAGATAAGGATCTAATGTATATTTTTGTTAAATGATTAAAACATCTCTAATAAAAAATGGTTAAAGGTAAATTATTTATTTTAAACAGTTTCTTATTATTCTTGTATTTTAAACATTTTTTTTTGTTTGAAGGCTGAATAGCTGTCTGTCAGAGGGATGCTGTGAAGCTCTGGCCTCACTTCTCAGCTCCAACTCCTGTAGTCTGAGAGAGCTGGACCTGAGTACCAACGATCTGCAGGATTCAGGAGTGAAGCTGCTCTCTGCTGGACTAGGGAGTCCACACTGTACACTGGAAACTCTCAGGTCAGTTTTATCCAATGGTCAAACAGTTAGAAATAAATGTTCAAAGTCAGAGTTATATAACTCAGCTTATACCTCACTACCTGTGATAACCACATTCATGACTTTCATATCATATAAAGGCTACCCCTTGTTGTTGAGGTGGATATAACAATACATCCATATGCCTGCAAATCTCTAATTATGAATATAAACCCAAAATATATCGATAGTGTCCCCTGTATACAGGACGTTGATGGTTGAAAGCAGGGAGAAATATAGGGGGTCTTGGGAGGGTCAGAGACCCCTAGTTGGATGCCTAAAGCTAAGGCCACACTGCACGCGTTTTTCGGGTTAAAAAACGTGCATAACGCGCCTAACTTGACGCTTGATCATTGTGTGTCCCAAAAATGGTTCAACGCGCCTAACGCGCCTGTGGCTGGATTTAGGAGTCCGAGGTAGGAAACCCAACGCCGCCGTGTTTGGGTGCATGATAGAGCTTAGATCGGGTTAGATTAAATAATCTCGGATATAAATAACAATAATCGGGTTAAATAACTTCACATGGTGTGTCTGGTGTGTTTCCAGCATTCGTAGTGTTGATCAGTAGAGATATCCGATCAGTAGAGATATCCGCCAAGACGTTGAGGTTGCTTAGCAACCAGAGACGCTGTCCATGCAAGTGATTGGAGCGTTCCCTCTTCGTCATAACTATCAAACCAAACATCCTTCACATTCACCGAGCGAACATTATGAAAGTAAAATGCAAATTTCTCACAAAAAATGTTTACATAAACGCTTTTAATGGCGTAACTATGTTACTATTTCCACCCAGAATAAAGAAAGATGTCCGCCATATGCTTCTGTGCAAGCGTCACTACTCTCTGCCAGTGACGTCAGGTCAAGCTCCACGCTGGTTGGCTATCGCGGCTAAGCGTCACGCGTAGGCGCGTCAAAAGTTACAAATGTTTAACTTTGCGCGTTGGTGCGTTCGGCGCGTTGGTGCGTTTACGTGCGTCATTACGTGCGTATGCCGCGTCTAACGCCACTTACGAGCCGCTTTAACGCGTCTACGCGCCTACACCAATGGTTCCTTATGCAAAAATGCCGATTGTGGCCTTACCTTAAGACCTCCTGAAAGCCACCACAGCAACATTTTATAAAAATTATTTGAAACTTGCAATTGTCAATCAAAATGTATTTTTAAAAGCTTAGTATTTCCAGTATTCATTATTAAACGTACACGACATATATTCAAACATATGAATAGGTTTCAGAAAGATATTTTTTATATTGTGTAACCAGGCTGAAGAGAATAACTTATAAAAGCTCTTTATGTATACAATAAGTTATTGTTGATATGGAGGATACATCAATAATTATCTTTTTTATTAATATAAGTCAACTCACTCACTTTTTTTTTTACCTTGCTCAGTACATTTGGTTATATTGATGATATTTGGGTTCAACCAATAGGATTGGTTCGGGGTCATCTGGGGAAGGGTGAGAGGTCACGAGTGAGCGGGAAAAAGGAGAGAGAGGGAAGAGACAAAGGAGGAGAGTACTTTATTCTCTCTAGAGATCGCCCAGCTAAATGATGTTTAGACATTTACTGCTTAGTTGTTTGACAGCTAAAGGAGCACGGGAGAGAGAGTATGTGGGGCCGGTTTTATTGGTGTTTCTGTTTGTGTCTGGGATGTTTTGGACGGAAACCTCAGTCTTCTCCACTCCCTATAATGGTACCGGGACGTTTTCTTGCACGTGTTAAGAGCGAAGTGTCTATTGTGTTGCAACACTGAGCCCATACAGGCCTGCAACGTTTATGACGGCATATCATTGACAAAAGGCGCCAGCAATCATGACTTTGTGCAGGCGAACAACTAACACATCCTTGCGCACAAATCATTATTGGAAACACTTTAACTGCACTTGCGCTCAGCAGTTCTCCAATCCCGAGAGCAACAATAAAGCCTGTGAGGCAGAAACGATTCATTGATTGCGCACTTAAAGTGAAGCAGAACTCAACTGACACACCTGCACCCACAAATGCTGCTCACAAATGCTGCTCGCAAACTGCTTTCCTGCTCGCTCTGATATTTTTCTCCTCTCAACACAATGTACATAATATTGGATTAAAACTTCTTTTACAAAACATCTAGATGCACTAATAACATGTATTACAATACAATACACAATATACTACACTAAATGTCATATTAATATACAAAGTGCTTTTAAAACCCTACAAAACCACTATTAAATTCCAAACATTTTACACCCAATATACATATAAGATAAGGATCTAATGTATTGACTAATATATTTTGTTAAGTTATTAAAACATCTCTAATAAAAAATTTCAACACAATTCTTTCATAATGTTAAAAGTATATTTGTTATTTTAAACAAAGTTTCTTGTTATTCTTGTAGTTTAAACATGTTTATTTTTTTTGAAGGCTGAATAGGTGTCATCTGTCAGAGAGATGCTGTGAAGCTCTGGCCTCAGTTCTCAGCTCCAACTCCTCTAGTCTGAGAGAGCTGGACCTGAGTACCAATGTTCCGGAGGATTCAGGAGTGAAGCTGCTCTCTGCTGGACTGGGGAGTTCAAACTGTACACTGGAAACTCTCAGGTCAGTTTTATCCAATGGTCAAACAATAACACCAAAAAACAGATTTACATCCAGAAAGGTTAGGTCATAAATACATTGTTTTCATAAGAATAACTCAACATATTTATATTTTTGTAGGCATGACAGTTTAGGTACACGTTATATTCTTAGTTTGTTAATGATGGTATAATGTGTTTTATACAACGGGGGACCAAAATCCAGCGATCTGATTGGTTCCCAACTGTTGTATAATGAGCGTATACATAACTGCTATGACGCCCGATCATTTTGTGAAAGTATCACTCCGCGCCTTGAAGAGGAAACCGTTACAAAGTATCGTAAGAAACTTTATCACACAGAGATTTAGCTTGACCATGGAGGAGGGGATTCACCAGCGGGGAAATATATCCTTCGACCTCCGGGAAGGCCTCACAACCGATGAGTGGCTTCGGCAGCTTTCCCCGGAAAAAGAGCAAAATAATTCACGGCACGCAGAGCTAAGAAAAGAGGAAGTCGACCAATTAGAAAAAGAGCGAAACGAGTCGAACACCGTCAAGCAAACGAGGTGGGCAGTAAAATGCTTAGAAGAGTGGTGTGCTGCCAAAGATGTTGATATAAACTTTGCTACAATCTCAAAGGAGTGCTTAAATTGCATTTTAAGAGATTTTTATGCAACTGTCGGAAACGGGAAAGGGCAAACCTACGGATTAAGCAGTTTCATCGGTCTCCTGGCTGGCATCAACCACTACATTAACGACCCACCGCTCAGTTTGTCCTGGTGTCTCATCAAAAACACAGACTTCACTACCCGCAACAATGTCTTCACTGGTGTGGTAAAAACTATGAGGAAGAAGGGCCTAGACACCACAGTCCACCACTTGGCGATTTGTGAAGAAGACTCAAATGCCATGAAGAAATCACTTGATCCTGGCACAGCGGGGGGGCTTGTGGACAAAGTTTGGTTTGACGTTCAACTGCACTTCGGGCGGAGGGGAAACGAGGGCAATCGACAGCTGAAACCGTCCTCTTTCGCCGTGAAATCTGACGAAAATGGTCTAAAATATGCCACACTAACTTTCAACGAACATCCTAAGAACCACAATGATCCTCAAGGGAAAAATAGGGAGAGCACAAGAGGGTTCATGTATCAACTGCCAGGCGACCCGCTCTGCCCCGTCTCGTCTCTCCTCAAATACATCTCTCATCTACCTCCAGACGCAGAAGTATTTTATGTCCACCCGAGAAAAAATATTATCTACGGTGCTAATGAAGTCTGGTAAGTAAAATAAATGGTGACCATATTTTTCAAGGCTATGGCTAGATTATGATAAAAACTAAAAACGTATTTACTGTGTTGCAGGTACACTCGAGAGCCAATGGGTGTAAATCACCTCGCTAAAATGTTGCCGAGAATATGCAAGCAGGCCGGGACACGGAGATACACCAACCACTGCCTCCGCAGCACCACTATCCAGATGCTTTCCGACGCAGGTCTAGCATCGAGGGAGATCATGGCCGTAAGCGGACACAAGTCCGAAACCTCTCTCCAGAGCTACTGGAAACCGAAACTTGGGGACCGGAGAAAGTGGAGCAACATCATCGCCGACGCCGCAGCACACACAACCACACTTAAAAAAATTAAAACCACTGATGTCGGACAATTTTTCAATAGTTGCAATATCAATGGCAACGTACAAATTAATATAAACGAATAGGCAAATAGTAGCCTATAAACTTGTTTAGTGTCTAAGTTAAAATGTTAATTATTGCAAATAAAATGTCAAACCGTATTTTTACTAGTGTGTGTGTGGAGTCATTTTGCCATAATTTTAATAGTTGTATAAAAGCAATAGCACAGTTCACTGAAACCTAAAATCGGCGAGTGAACTGCTCCATAGGATAATTGCCGGCGAACCGCTCTATCGGAGCCTTCTCTCGGAGGGACGCTAAAGTGTGTTGCATAGCCACCGTCAGCCAGGAGGGACTACTTTTTTGTATTCTTTAAGAAAACGGCTACTTTGACTTTCTTGGTTTCTTTTTAAATGTAGTGTGACTATGACTTTCGTTTCGCCATAATAGTAACCATTGTATAAAAGCAATAGATCACTTCAGTCAGTGGCATGTGCTCATTATACCACTGTGAAGGGGGTAGCCGGCCCTCCGCTGCGTGTCGGGGTCGGACAACGACCCTTAACAGTGGTATAATGAGCACATACCACAGCCTGGCGTGATCTATTGCTTAAGTATAACATTATTATTCTGATTATCATGGAGTCAGACAGTAAAGTGTGGTTTAGAGTTGTTTCATGAAGGTTAATAACAACCTATTAATAAAACTGTATGTTTAGGTGAAGTATAATGATAATTTTTGTTTGTTAATTTAACATCTGTGTGAAATCTTTTTCTTAATATTTTAAGATCCAGGTTATTCATGTTATTTATTATTTAATGTATTTAAAAAAACTGGTTATAATTCTCCTATAATTTAACTACAGTTCCTCACAGGTTGTGTTTATTTTGTGTGAAGGCTCAATGGCTGTCAACTGTCAGAGAGATGCTGTGAAGCTCTGGCCTCAGTTCTCAGCTCCAACTCCTCTAGTCTGAGAGAGCTGGTCCTGAGTACCAATGATCTGCAGGATTCAGGAGTGAAGCTGCTCTCTGCTGGACTGGGGAGTCCACACTGTACACTGGAAACTCTCAGGTCAGTTTTATCCAATGGTCAAACAATAACACCAAAAAACAGATTTACATCCAGAAAGGTTAGGTCATAAATACATTGTTTTCATAAGAATAACTCAACATATTTATATTTTTGTAGGCATGACAGTTTAGGTACACGTTATATTCTTAGTTTGTTAATGATGGTATAATGTGTTGTAAAATATTATTATTCTGATTATCATGGAGTCGGACAGTAAAGTGTGGTTTAGAGTTGTTTCATGAAGGTTAATAACAACCTATTGATAAAACTGTATGTTTAGGTGAAGTATAATGATAATTTTTGTTTGATCATTTAACATCTGTGTGAAATCTTTTTCTTAATATTTTAAGATCCAGGTTATTCATATTATTTATTATTTCATGTATTTAAAAAAACTGGTTATAATTATCCTATAATTTAACTACAGTTCCTCACAGGTTGTGTTTATTTTGTGTGAAGGCTCAATGGCTGTCAACTGTCAGAGAGATGCTGTGAAGCTCTGGCCTCAGTTCTCAGCTCCAACTCCTCTAGTCTGAGAGAGCTGGACCTGAGTACCAATGATCTGCAGGATTCAGGAGTGAAGCTGCTCTCTGCTGGACTGGGGAGTCCACACTGTACACTGGAAACTCTCAGGTCAGTTATCAGCCTCTTCTTCAAACTGGTTATTCTAGCTTCCAGTAAGTACAGCTCCTGCCTGATGCATTTCTGTTGCTCTTTTCCCTGCTGACCTAACACTCCCTGGTTCTACACAATGTTAGAACCTGTGAAGAAACGTTCTTAGCGTACCAAACACAGCAGACTTCTCCTGACTCTAACTGAACAATATCTCATTGAGTTGTAGCTATTGAGAAAGGAGCATTTGTTTAAGATCCTATTTCACATCTAAGTGAAGGAACTTCTGCTGTCTGTGATGATGTAATCTCCCCACTTCCTCTTCCTGTTCTCAGACTCTCAGGGTGACACAGCTTTGTCTCCATGAAGTATCAATAAAGCTTGTCCTCCAAATGGAATGAATACAAAAATATAAATGTGGTTACTTTAGTACAAACGACTCTCAACCAGATACAATAAATTGTGTGTGTGTGTGTGTGTGTGTGTGTGTGTGTGTGTGTGTGTGTGTGTGTGTGTGTGTGTGTGTGTGTGTGTGTGTGTGTGTGTGTGTGTGTGTGTGTGTGTGTAGCTTGTCTGGCTGCCTGGTCACACAGGAAGGCTGTGCTTCTCTGGCCTCATCTCTGAGCTCCAACCCCTCCCATCTGAGAGAGCTGGACCTGAGCTACAATCACCCAGGAGACTCTGGAGCTGCGCTGCTCTCTGCTGGACTGGAGGATCCACGCTGGAGACTGGACACTCTCAGGTAATAATAATAATAATAATAAATGAAATTTATATAGCGCTTAATATGGTACTCTAAGACGCTTTACATATTGCCCTATCAAAACTATGTGAGACAGACTAGGAATAAAAGAAAAACAGAGGTTAAACATGAAGAATAAGGTGGGAGTTAGGTGGGGAAGGCTAGTGTGAAAAGGTATGTTTTGAGGGCAGATTTGAAAGAAGAGAGGGTTGGAGAGACTTTGATGTGGGAGGGGAGTGAATTCCAAAGGGTGGGGGCAGCAACTGAGAAGGCCCGATCACCCCAAGTCCGTCGCTCAGTCCGTGGAACTTGTAGCAGGTTGGCAGAGATGGACCTGAGGAATCGGGAGGGGGCGTGGTGATGGAGGAGGTCGGCAAGGTAGGTGGGGGCTAGGCTGTTGAGGGCCTTGTAGGTGATGAGTAAGATTTTGTAGTTGATTCTGTGTTTAATTGGAAGCCAATGGAGTTCACGGAGGACAGGTGTGATGTGTTCTCTGGAGTGGGTACCAGTGAGGAATGGAGTGGAGGTATGGAGAGGACAGCTCACCACTCAGGGACAAAGTCTCCTACAAGGATTCATGCCGCTGCTAGATGAAGTGGTTTGAAGAGGCAGCTGTCACTCATGTTGTGTAGAACGTGATGAGACGGCAGATGATGAAGGTGAATGTTTCAACATGCTGCTCTCACTTTGTTCCCCCCAGTGTGGAGCACGGTGGAGTGTGGAGGCTGAAACCAGCTCTAAAGAAGTGTAAGTGTCTGTTTGATTCATCACATCACACACTCACTATTGAGATGTGTTAGATTTCAGCTTATTTCTAAACTGTTCGGACAGACTCTGCGTTGTGTATTTTCAGTCGTAGTAGTAATTCTTGAAGTCGAAATCAAAGCAGCTTGACAGGTTGGATTAGAGGGTTGAATAGATGGTTTATTCCAGGATGTACAGCGAGATACAGACTTAGGTTGAATAATCTATAGTGGACCTGGTGGTCGATGACTTGTTCCTCGGCTGTCGAAACCCTCTACTCCTCGAACCAAAGGGTTGGGGCGAGTATAATACAAAAAGGGGATAGATGAATAACACGTGAACAGACGCACTCTCAGCCTTGATAAGGTATTTGGCCCTGGCTATGTCCCGGAGGCCAGGTTCAACCTACCTTGAGACATAACAATGGCAGAATGTTGGGGATAACACCTTGTATCAGTATGAGAGGCCCTGGCCTGTTCCTAGACTAGAAATGTGAACAATAAGAGAGACACTAAAATACACCAAACATTCTACATTCCTCCCTCTTGATCATACTAAACATAGTTTAAAGATCACCAACAAAAAGAGAATTCAGTGTATTTTCTGGTGACCTATTAATAATGAACTAAATCAATGAAAGAAAGCATAAAAGGCAATAGGACAAGTAAATTTAAATCATACACAAGTAAACCAGGTGTAGGCCACTATAATAAAGAAAATAACAAACTCATTATGTTACTCATGATTAAAACATTTTTAAAGAATCAAGAAAGTCAACTGTCGAGACACCTCCCTCTGCTTGGCACAACAACATCACAGACAATACTGCATGACTCAGTTGGTTTTGAGTAGCAGTTGCAACAGAGTTATTTTCCAGTTGATGGCCACCGCAGGTGTGATGGGGGATGAGGATGAAAGTTCGTAGTAGGGCGTCAGGACAAACACTGAGACACAGTTCAGTTCAAGGACTCATCCCAAGGACTCAACAAGTGTCCGTGTCTCCTGGATCTCCCAGGTACGATGAAACATGAAACAAAGAAAAAGTGCAGTATCAGTCATGGGGGAGGCATTGTCACAGCCTCCCAACATTAATGATGATCAACTATGTTTTGTAATTGTCTTAATGATTCGATAAACAATGAAAATGATCATACAAAAATAAATCGCTTGATTCGAAAATGGTTATATCAGTAATCAGTCATCATAGTTTTCAAATAAACCTTGTGTGAATGAATGATTGAACCTTTGTTCAAAAATAAACCAAAACAAACAAAATGTTCTAAAGCTGAGGCAGTTTGTGTCAAGAATGAACCAACATGAACTTAGATAGGCAGTGACAAAAGTCCTAGCATCTTTCGAAGACTAACCTCTTGTGAAAATAAAGGATGAAATAACAAACAACTCAAACACTCCCTCTACTCTTCACCCCGTATCAGTTAGTTGTGCGTGCAAATCTAACGAGTGTCATTCCAAGTCGGTGCAGTCGCTGAGTTCTTCAGCACTCTGCGCTTGTAATTTCTTCCATCGTTCCCTCATTTTGTTTGAGCGGTTTCTGGCCCTACTCTCTCGTTGGAGCGGTCAACGGTACATCTTTCGAGGGGCTTTACATTCTCTTTGCCAGTGTCCACTTTGTCCACAGTTGTGGCATGGTCGAAGTTCTTTCTGTCTGTCTGGCGGGAGGAATCGTCCTCTGTCCCTGTTGGACTGGGGGAATCTTTGTCGTTCCCTGGCTATTTCCTTCTTCTCGTCTGTGGTCTTCATGTGTGGTTGTATGTTGTCATCAAATCCTCCATTGAGTGATTCATTCTTAATCACTGCTCCAGGCCTCACCTCGGGGGGTTGCTGTACCCGGGGGTTCGGATGTTGAAGGAATGAATGTGGTGGGACAGGGGCGAATTGGGGAAATTGTTGTGGGGTCTGGGTCGCATCATAATTAGCATAGTCAGGTGGGGCAGATGGATTTCCCTTCTGTGGCACGTGGGGGGTACTGCAGATGACCGGATCACTGTGTCTCGACTCCTGTAAACCACCATGGAAGATGTATTCCCCATCTGGGCCACACAATGGCAGTTTGGGGTACATGCGACCATAGACTCCCAAGGTTCCTCCTCCTTTTCCTTGGTCACCCCCCTCAGAGGGCCCTGAGTCGAGGGGGTGGGCCGCTATCAGTCCTTCTCCGACTAGCGTCGTGTGTAGGTCTGTGAACTTCCTCTGCTCTTTGTTCCGAGTCGCTTCATCCTTGAACAAACGAATTTCGTCTGCAAGCAGTTTGATTTGCTCTCTAATTTTTTTCAGAGCAGTTGTCTTTTCCAATTCATCTCTCTTTTTGTTACAGAGTCTCGCTAACTGAATAAAGATCAATCTCTCTAACCTCCACTTCAAAAAAATCTTGTTCCATTGGTTCAGATTGCTATCCTCTTCCTCCTCCTCTGCCTTCTTCCTGCCTTTACCTTTCTGCATTTTTTCTATCTTTTTCTATCTGTAAAGTAACTAAAACTAGCGACCAATCGCTGCTTAGGAAGAAACAAATAGACGCCTCCCACGGAGCTCGGTATGCCAACAACAGATGATGGCACACTTTTTCCCTCTTCGATTAAAAAAACAATACAGATGATTCCTCGGCGGGGATCAAAACAACATAGCACAAACAAAAAAACTCTAGTGATTCATGTAACCTCACCAGTAATTCAATACAAATACGGTTTCACTCCTTGTCCAGCAAGTCGTAAAACAAAACCCCTGAGCAAACCAAACGTCTTAAGTTATATTCAGGACATGTATCAACATTGACAAACTAGCAAAGATGAACAAATCACTTGACAATTTCTATTCTAGGAATCTAACCCAGACTCTAGGAATCTAACCCAGATACACCTATTCTAGGAATCTAACCCAGATTCTAGGAATCTAACCCAGATACACCTATTCTAGGAATCTAACCCAGATTCTAGGAATCTAACCCAGATACACGTGTCTTTCCCATTCATACAGCGTATATTCAGTGATTATTGAGCTCTTAAACACTAATACAGGTTCTCACTTCGTCAAGCTCTTAATGACACAACTTCATTACTCAGCAAATGTAGTGCAGCCTAATAGTAAAACAAATAATAATAATAATCACAGTTATGTGTGTGAAGATTATTTTAAGATTACTTTCTTGTTCTTTTCCCTTGGTCGAGAGTGTGGAATGAGATTCAGTCACCGTTGATTCCCACGTGGTGCATAGAGATGCGCTGGTTCAGCCGCGTTGTGGATGCGGGTCCCTCGGCAGGGCAGGCGTTGATCAGATGTCTTCCCAGGCAGGGCGCGCGCTCTTCTCGGTCACAGGGCAATCTTCAGAGGCAATCGTCTTCTCACTCCTCTCTCTTCAAGACGGTGTCACGGCACCAAATGTTAGATTTCAGCTTATTTCTAAACTGTTCGGACAGACTCTGCGTTGTGTATTTTCAGTCGTAGTAGTAATTCTTGAAGTCGAAATCAAAGCAGCTTGACAGGTTGGATTAGAGGGTTGAATAGATGGTTTATTCCAGGATGTACAGCGAGATACAGACTTAGGTTGAATAATCTATAGTGGACCTGGTGGTCGATGACTTGTTCCTCGGCTGTCGAAACCCTCTACTCCTCGAACCAAAGGGTTGGGGCGAGTATAATACAAAAAGGGGATAGATGAATAACACGTGAACAGACGCACTCTCAGCCTTGATAAGGTATTTGGCCCTGGCTATGTCCCGGAGGCCAGGTTCAACCTACCTTGAGACATAACAATGGCAGAATGTTGGGGATAACACCTTGTATCAGTATGAGAGGCCCTGGCCTGTTCCTAGACTAGAAATGTGAACAATAAGAGAGACACTAAAATACACCAACATTCTACAGATGGAAAGTCCATCCACACAGCAGGAAGTGAGGTCACATCCTACTGGGAATGAAGATGATGGCTGACATCATGTATCTTACGTATATTAATACTGTCGACCATCACAGTTAAACCTGCTTGTATAAAACCCAGCAGGTATTACATTGTTACATTGAGGGGGGGTGACGGGGCTGAGGGGGGGGACTAGGGGTGAGGGGGAGACCGGCTGAGGGGGGGCTGGGGGTAGGGACTAGGGGTGAGGGGGAGGGGGGGTGACGGGGCTGAGGGGGAGGACGAGGAGGGGGGTTGACCGGGTGAGGGTGAGGACTAGTGGGGAGGGGGAGGGGCAGGGGGGTGACGGGGCTGAGGGGTGAGGGGGAGGGGGGGTGACCGGGCTGAGGGGGGGCTGACGGGGAGGGGAGGGGGGGGGTGTGAAGGGGCTGAGGGGGGAGGGGGAGGGGTGTGACCGGGCTGAGGGGGGCAGTGAGGGGGAGGGGAAGGGGGGGGTGACGGGGCTGAGGGGGGGTTTGAGAGGGAGGGGGGGGGGGAGGGGGGGGGGGGGGGGCTGAGGGGGGGGGGGGGGCTGAAGAAGAAGAGAGAGCGATCACAAAACGAAAGAGAATAAAAAGGAAAAGAGCAGCCTGGATCCAAGGAGAGATGTTTGTTGTTGATATATTCATAATATTGTTGTTGATGTTTTCATAACGTTATTTTTGAGGTGTGTGTTATCTATGAATGTGTACATATGTGTATATACAGTAGTAGTGATGATGATGATGATGAGGATGAAGAATGGTTCAGCAGCTCATCATGTCTGGTTCTC